>NC_053422.1:21482500-21782500 GCF_016859285.1 Xiphias gladius
TAGTGGTACGTGTGTAGTATTGGAACAGGAGCATTTGTTGCAGGCCAGCCCTTTCCCTTGTATGGCTTTCTCTTGGCTGATACATTTGTACTGTAGATATTTCCCAACATCAACATTTGGCACCTGGTTTCTCTTATGACTTCAGCAGCTGTAGATCTTTTGTTCTCCCACTAGTCACTCTGCGGCCAGTGATCCACACCCACAAAAAGGTTCCTAAATCATAAAAAAAACCGTCTTTGGAGCCAACCACTTTATTAAAAAAAGCAACATTCCTTCATGCAATGACCAGTTCTTTTGGTATTCTGGACCGCTAACGCTGAACCAGTTTGCTCCACTAAATCATTAGCAGCAGACTAGGAGTTTCTTTGTTCTTCGTCCTGTTGTTGCTTTATCCCCTTGTGTTTTTATCTCCACAGAGACACACAGGAAGACCCAATTCCCCAGTTTCCTCTTTCCAAAACACAACATGACCGTCAGCCTTTTAATATCTGGAAATCCAGATTTGGATTAACGTCAGTATGCAGGGATGGAATGAGATTGAGGGTTAGAGAGGGAGAAAAAATTGAGTGGGAGAAAGAGGAGATAGAGTGAGTTAGAGGCTTTCAGATTTAAAAAAAGCTGGCAGTTTGTCCTTGTTGTGGAGTAGGGTTAGGGAGTTTGAAAAACGTGGCTGGCAATCATCTTTTTTTTTTGAGTGAACTCTGACATGATAGATGTAAATACACTGATATCAGACAGGGGATTAAAATGACAAACACAGGAGTGCATGGTACTTAAAAGATTTTTAAAGTCATTTTTAATGCACTCAACAGTTGTTTCTGTAGTTGATTCCCATGCCGAATGGTACTTAGAAGATGGATTCACATAAGGAAATGGGGTTCAAATTTGACACGGTTAATCGGATTATGAAGTTTCCAGCGGTACAGTAAAGGCCTTGAATTATTTGACATTTTAAATGGCCTGAACACAAACAACATACATCTCTTTATAAATCCAGCTCTCTCTCAGTTGTTAGCCTAAACAGAGGCCTCAGAGGGCCAAGTTATCATCATGCCACATCATACATACAGGGGCCTGTTCAGCCAGCTTGAAGGAAAAGTTAATTTAGATGACAGAGTAAGTTAACATTGAGAAGATTTGCTCTCCCTGAGTGGACATAAAAATTCATAGCATGACACTCACTTTTAGTCAGATTATTCAAGTGCCTTTGAGCTCGATCTTCAAAGAGCTCATTTTTGTGTAACCTTGCCTTGGAAATTTAAAAATTGAAAGAAGAGGAGAAATTGGGTGGAAAATGGCAGGATGAGGTTAGCACTCGTGGCAGCGTCTGGGCCATTCAGGCTGAGAGTCGGTGCGCCTTTAAGAAGGGAAACAGGCCTGTTCACCTCACTGTCTTTGAATGTTCCCTTTAGCAGACACATGCACCCTGCATAGACTTTACATAAATCATAAGACTCCCTTACCCTTGAATGTTCATTCACATTAATGTCCCACGTAAATTACAAATCTTTTTGTTTCGGTACAGCACTTGGCTCCCCTACCCCCCTAGTATATATTTGAGTGTCCGGTTCACTCTGTCATGTTGAGTCTACAGCGGGGGAATTTGCCAAAGAGCTCCTGACACGATGTTATCACAATCATTCTTACAAATTATCACGTACTCCAGCCACACTAACAAAATGTTGTGGTTCTCTTTGTAATTTAGAGTCTGAGTGTGATCTGATAATGTAACATAATATTAGTGCAATTCATTATTTAGTTTTCTTCAGTTTCGCCGGAGTACACAGCTGAAATCCCACAGGGCAACAAAATGTCAGCATTAATAAAACTTAAGAATGACAAGGCATCAATCAACTAGATGAGCTTTTCCATGGCTACAGAGCCACATTTCAACACTGCTTGATACAGCGTCAGTTTATAGCAGGGTAAAGCATGTAAAAACATTGATAAATCATGCTAGCGAGTAATATATTTGGATGTTTGTAGTGCATTGTTTGGAGCCCCCTCCCCCATCCGTAGCCGAGTCTGCCTCTCATTGTATCATCATTAGATAAGCACCCTCTCCAAGACTATCTCATCATAATGAGGGTGCCATCTGAAGCAATCACCCAGGGAGATGGTCATTGAGTTAAGAGGGAGGGAAGGGGAGGGGTAGAGCCAGATAGCGCAGATAAAAAACTAAATGATGTGAGCGAAAAAACAGAGAGAGAGAGAGAGAGACCAAGACGGATAATACGAGGAAGAGAAACAAAAGCATTTCAGAGGAAGGGAGTAAGTTAAAACAGCAGACTAAGCGGAGATGGAGAGCATTTGGGGAATTCCAAAATTAGAGCTGCCATTGCATGCGCCCACACAGGCGCACGCCCACACACACTCACAGATGCACACACACACACACACACACACACACACACACACACACACACACACACACACACACACACGGACGGACACACACACACAAAACTGCCTTATGCTTAGCCGTTCAGTATAAAGGTCAGAGTCACACACTGTCTCCCTAGGTCATTATCATGGGCCCTAAAATAGACAGCCAATTGTGTCACAGTGTCTGAAGTGAATGTGACATTGAATAAACAACCCTCGACCCTGAGCTCCTCATTCAAGTCAGAGCAGAACACACACTTTAAGACAAATGGAGAGAAGCTGACAGACACGCGCGGGCATGCGCACGCTCTAATATACAAATGGACACACACACACACATGAATGCACGAACATTAAGGGAGGCATTTAGCTCTCAGCACTACCAGCAAGTAATGACACATGTGGCTCAGAGGGAGTAAGCTGCTCGAGGACTTGGCAAGCAGCTGGAACTCTCGCTGGCATGTCTCACTGCTGAACTAGCCACACACCGAAAACACACTCTATCTCACACACACACTCTCACACACACACACACACACACACACACACACACACACACACACACACACACACACACACACACACACACACACACACACACACACACACAGGTCTGACCATGTTTCTCCTCTCCACCTCAGTGCCCACCCTCCCTCAGTGGGCTCTAATGTTGTTCCATTCATTTGACTTCACTTTATTTTGTTAATGAGAGATACCGTTGAGAGGAGCTGGCGGTTGATTGAGGATGAGAACGGCTAATCACTGGAACAGCTAATCAGTGCTTGTCGTAAATATTGATTGGTTCTGTGTGTTATGGACGTGCTCATTAACCAGTGTGTCATCTTCTCTCCTCCTCTTGCTCCTCTTCCCCTGCTTTTCCTTCTCTGGACCCTCCATCACTTATTGTCTTTCACCTTCTCCTCTTTCTCTTCATCCCTTTCTTCCCCTCTTCCAGCAACCTCCAACGGTACAGTGGAGGGCCTGGAGAACCGAGAGGGAGGCGTATGCAAGAGCCGAGCCATGAAAGTCATCATGAAAGTCGGGCAAGGTAAATGTGCGCTCACCTCACATGTAGAACACAATACAGCTCTGCTGCCTTAAAGCCATGTTTCACTTTGGTGTGACATTTTCATTTATCGCCACGTGTGGCTGGCATGACTTTGTCCGACACCACCCCCTGAAGGGACCTGCTTTCTAGAACTGTAAAGTTGTGTTATGATATGGATAGGCCAGTGATATGGATAGGCCAGTGTTGATGTTTTTTTTTAAAAATTTACCGAGAGCAGGGTGATAAACCAATATCATAGTTTTGTGACTTTCAGTCATTCTATTCTTTTACAAAATTATGTCATCAAAATTAACAAATCCAAATTTAACAAACTCACTTTAATTATTTTTAAATGTAAATTTGCATATATTTGCCTCTCCAAATGGGGTGATTTTGAATATCTGAGTTCCTAAAATGTTCCTTTATTTTGAAAAAAAAAATAAAAATCTGTCAACAAGAATTTGTCAACAATTTTTAACTTCTCTCATTAAGCATCCATAAACTGTTCACAAATGAGTAATTAATACACACGGTATCACTGCTTCAATCTTATTTATACACATAATCAAATAACCCCAGTGTGTAATAAAACTTTTTTTTAACCCATGTTCAAATTGTTCACAGACTGGTTTAAAAGTTTTTATAAATGTGTTCCAAAATCACTAAGCATCTTGAGCTTGAAAGTTCAATTCTTGACCTCAGTTTGACCAAGAAAACAGTTTGCTCAATTCACATGGAAAATGTAGAAGAACTATCTCTGAATAAATAAATACACTAAATATAATTATCATGAGCGCTTCATTGATAAACACATACAATTAATACAATTAATATATGTGTAAAATAAATAAATATGATTTATAATACAACTGTTTTATGTTCATTAGCTGTTTATTCACCAGTTAGTTAGAGTTAATGTTTAAGAGATAAAGTTATTCGGGTTTCAAATAAATTGTTTCCAAAAAAATATAGTAACCCTCAAACGAAACTAGTTCAGAATAGGTGCCAATAAAAATGATATTTATTTTTAAATTTCACTTTCAAAACAGCAAGCCTTTAGTTAGTCTTTAAAGTTGGTTGATATGATGATATACCTGGTCATCGTAAGATGGTAGAGATTTGTCTTTCCATACCATTGACTCTGAGGTAACTGTCCCTTTAATATCTGGAGTTTTATTAGGTCATCGCAGGCAATGTTGCAAATCAATAAGCAGGACTGCTTTATGGACTGCACTATTGGATTTACAGGATTTCTGCTTCAACGTGATGAAGTACCCTGATTTGTTGGGAATTTGTTAGGTATACGTTTGCCATGAAAGAGCATTCCCATCTAACTAGTTTCTTAATTAAATCATGATATATTTCAATATCGTGCTGTACTATTAAAAATGTTACAAATATTGTGATAGAAGATTGTTATCAAATTGCCCACCTCTATTAGCTATATACAGTAGTTCTGAATAAATCTTTTCATCTACAAACTCAGTTTGTGCAAATAGTGGGATCACTAAGAAATTACGACCA
The DNA here is from genome assembly GCF_016859285.1 of Xiphias gladius. Lineage (NCBI taxonomy): Eukaryota > Metazoa > Chordata > Actinopteri > Istiophoriformes > Xiphiidae > Xiphias > Xiphias gladius. The sequence goes on from NC_053422.1 coordinate 21,487,458, forward strand.
AATAAAGAACAATGACTTTGAAGAATGACTCCACTTCATCTTCAGATGGTCCTCAGCTGCTTCTCAACCTGTTTGTTACACACTGATCACAGAATGAAAATGTGTTTGAAATTGAAATGTAAGTGCATGGTCGGGGTAAGTCATCTAAAAATGCTGGAAGTAAACACACAAACTTTGTTTAGATATTCTTGGACACGACATTTGGTTTGCATCATACATTTCAGTGTTAGACACAGTTTTACTCAATACATGGACGTCCATATTCTGATTTTGACAGGGTACCGTACACAGATGTGTTACTCTGTAAACATTCCCCCCTTATTTAGTGTGGTTGTTTTGACTGAAATAGAAACTAACCACCATCTGAGAGGAACATCTGCCCGCTATGATGATTTGATTCCAGCTTAAAAGCTGGATCTCAACATGTCGAAAATAAACTGAGACTTCTGCAGAGTCTGTGTGTGTATGTCTACAAATTTGTGTGCAAATATTTGAATGTTGGCTAGTGGAATGACAGCAGTGTATGCTGGCAGTCGGTGGGAGAATAGAAGCTAACAAGCTGCTGATGCTAGCAAGGTCTGAGTCGGAACAAATTCAGCAGATACAGTGAAAAATACCAACAACCATCTCAGAAACAGGCAGGCATTGCATTATCTTTCCATGTAGGTCAATTAGAGCATCCGACAGCCTGGCACTGCAACACCGTTGCCAAATGACAACACGGCTGTGTGAGTGCAGGCAACTCAGACTTTTACACAAAACCATTACCTGGGAGAGAAGAAACAACTCCCTGAACACGGTAATGAAATCTGAAAGGAAATGAACTATTCAAGGAAAGTTCCTCTCAGCTTGTGTCTGTTTCTGTGGCTGCCGGCTGTTCCTCAACTTCACCAGAGCCATGCACTCATTTCCCGAAACGGTCTGAAGCAAGCTGTCAGTCACAATCAATGTGCCCTAAAAACCTTGATGCTGCTGGCTTAGCTGCTACTGCTTTTAAATCTATTTCTGTGGGTGGAATTTTTGATGCATCATGTGCCCATCCAACCCAGTAACTATTTGAAGAAGGGCTGTGAGAAATTAGAGCATTGACAGAAACTTTGATTTGACTGCTGGTGACCATTTCTAGGTGATTGTTTTTCCTGAAAACACAAAGAAGGTACCATTAGGGCGGCAACTAATGATTCTTTTCATTATCAAATCATTTTTGCTTAACGTGTCAGAAAATACAGAAAAATGAATAATGTAAATTCCCCGAGCCAAATATGACAGATTTAAATTGCTTGTTTTATTGGACAAATGTGGGGTTTACTCAAGTGATGTACTTAAGTACAATTTAAGGTACTTTTATTTTACCTGAATATATACTATGCGCACTATACACATTTATTGGACATCTGTAGTGACTAGTTAGTTGGAAAAAAATGCAAGTGATATAAATTAGAGTGTATTGTTATAGATAAAACTACTCAACTATATAACAAAAAATTAGTTCTAATTAGTTAGAAATAGCTCCACGTTGACTAACTACAATCATACAATAAACTGCTGCTTATAATTTTACATGAGTAAGATTTTCATTTCGGTACTTTTGTTTGTAATGGATTATATTTCCAATTTGGTGCTGCTACTTTTTCTCTTGTAAAGGGTCTTAATAATTTTTCCACCACTGTTATCCAACAATTTTATGCAAACGGTCCAAAACCCAAAGACATTCAGTTTGTAATCATGTATGACAAAGAAAAGCACTGATTCCTCATTAACCAGCCAATCATTTGGAAAGAGTATTATTTTTGATTGATTCCAATAGTGCAGGAGGGATTTGCTGATTATTTTGCTAAAGGGTCAACAGAAAATTCATTTGATTGTCATTTATACGCCATTTGTCAAGAAAATAATTGCCAACAATTGCTGGTTCTAGCTTCCGAAAGTTGAAAATGAGCTGCTTTTCTCTGTTTTATTTAATCATAAATGTAATATATTTGGCTTTTTGATTGCTGGTCAGACAAAACAAATAATATGAAGATATCACCTTGCTCTCTGGAAAACTGTGAAGTGCTCACTGTTTTCCGACAAATGAATCAACTTATTGAAAAAATCCTCCAAAGACTGATCAGTGATGAAAATAATCCTTGTTTGGAGAATTAGACTCTACCTTCTGCAGCCACATGGGTTGTTGATTCAACAAACACAAAAAAAGCTGGGCTCTGCTCGGCTCTGCCCCAAGATCGAATTGTTTTCAAGCCACATTTGCTCCGTGTCTGCCTCTGAATGCCAACACTGTCTCTAGCCAAGTCCCCAAGATTTTCCCATATGTCCACTCTTACTCCTTTGCACTTTGCACTATGCATCATATTTTGGTGGCTCATCCTAGTGTAAGATATGTGCACATTCTTTTAATATTACATTTGCATTTTTTTGTGGAGACAGTCCCATGTGTAATTACGTTGAATCATCCATTTGTGGGAAGTTATGCGCCCTGACACGTTGATATCTAATTGTGCTTTAAATGCCTTGTGTTCCGTCTTTTGTCTTTATATAAAATGTGAAGTAAAAAGGAAGAGAAATTGAATGAACGGGAAATACGTGGAGCCCATAATTTATACATCCATTGCTGTTCAGCGCTCTCTTTCTCCTCCACCACATCATGTCATTGTGCTCATTAGAAATATGTTGACTCACACACACACAGACCTCGCACGCAAACCCCCCCAACCCCCCGCTCTCTCGTTTTCTCTCCCTCTACCTCTCCCAACATATCTTTCTCTCTCTAGTGTCACTCGATCATTGTCTCCCTCACTCTCACTCCTCCTCTTCCCCCCGCCTTTAGGGAAATGTCAGCAGTACACACAGAAAAATGGGTCAGAACAGTACAACGTTCCCTGCACATGCTCAGTGGTTGACACACAGTGTTGGGGCTATATGCATGGAGTGAATCAGATCACTGTGTCCTCTCATATCCTTTGCCATGCGTGAATGTTCCCACTTCTCACTCCTGTCTTTTCTCATCAATTATTGATGGCACACAACAGCTCACGGCTAGGTTCAGCCCTGCTGCAATCAGTATGGAGCAATGGGGTGGTCTGGACATGGAGAAGACAAAGGGGGATTGGAGATCAATTTGTTAATAGTGTGGTTATGTTCACCAAATACAAACTAAAGAAAAAAGAAGAGGACACTGCCATGTATTCCTTTTTCCCCTTTGTCTCTCCACATTTTTTTCCCTCTATCTTTTCTGTCATTTAATCTGCGAGACGTCCCGCACCCAAATCATTTCCTTCCCCAAGTCTCGGCCAAACCGGTGGAAAGAGAAAAGAGACTACTAGACTGTCAGGCCCTTTTCACTCACACACACACTCTCTCACACACACACAGATGCAAAGCCTCACACATGCCTCACAAACTTGCCATGAGGGACTCAAATGTAAATTGCCTCACCACACGCCCTCCTCTCTGTTTCTCACACACACGCCTTAAGCAGGCCTTTGGGCAGATGCAGATAAGGCCTGATAGAGGAGAGGTATCTGATAGCATTCTGTGGAATCCATCTGACTGGCTTCAGTTAATAGTTTATAATAGTCCTCTGTCTGCCGGCCCTGCCCTCATAAAATCCACGCCGCGGACCCACCAGTGTTTACCGCACAAAGACTTCAAAGTGCGTGTGCTGAAATCACAACAGACAGACAGATAAACTGTCTATTTCCTTTGCGTTTCTCTCAAAGCTTATGTAACCCCCTCCCCTCTTCCCCTCCACTCCTCCTATTCTCCCTTCTTCGGAAGTGTGCCTCTGTCAGGCAGAGCAAAAGCCAGAGCAATAAATAAGGCATATTATGGCCTTTTAATGTGATGAATAATGTAAGACAATAAAAAGTTAATATATACCTACTTTACCCTCATTCTGCCATGCCTAAGTGTATTGTAAGTATATTCTAGGTGTGTGCATGTGTGTCTGTGAGGTTGTGTGTGTGTGTGTGTGTGTGTGTGTGTGTGTGTGTGTGTGTGTACGAGAGAGAGAGTGTCCTACGCTCTCATGAAAGTGTCAGTGTTGGAAATGCCTGTCTGAGTGTTTGCTGAAGGAGCTGCTGATGTAGATGTGAGCTCATTTTTTATGACAGGACAGGGATACTGGCGTGTTTCACAGACGTTTGCTAACTTGTCCTTCCTCTTTTCATGCTTTCATCTTCACTTCTGAGATAGTTTCAACACATGCAAAGATAACCTTCTCTGTGTATAAAAGATATATCAAAAGATAATAAAAAATAATCCTTGCCGATGCAGAGGAACAAGTCATTGTAATTCAGTGCGTGCAGCTTGCCAAGGCTGAGTTTCTGTGTTTTTTCATTCCCACAGTTCCAAACGCAGCAAACCCTGTGGCGCCAGAGGCTACAGAAGACAACGCCATACCGGAGTCCACTCCCAGTCCGCCTGACCAGGGTGGGATTGGACCTGAGATACCAGGAAACCCTGGTGAGCAGATTGACAGACCGACAGTGGGCCCATAAACTGCTTTTTGAGACTCTTTTCAGAATGCTTATTAGTTTCTAGAGTGCAAATATTTTAGTAAGATAAAGGTTTTTGAAATGTAAAAAAGAATATTCACAGCCTCAAGGGTTTTACTAATAATTAATCACATTTAGCCTGAAAAAAGAAAATAAAAATCATAGTTGACTCTCCTAAAGTGCGTATTCTCTCATATGGCTCTTTCATGCCGCAGGCGTTCCTTTGATTGCTGTGGGTCAACATGCTAAAATAGGTGTAAAACGAATGTTGTACAGAATAAAATAATACTCACCAAAATGCTGCTTGCAATTAAACAATACCCCACCCAAAACAAATACAGCTCACCCTGAGTCACTTCACGTATTCATACTGTAATAAGAGGGTGTGCTGCACCCAAGCAGACTCAAAGACATACTTTATTATATATCTTTGCAAACCTCATTAGAATTGCAGATCGATGAAGATTAAAAGCTGAGATAATTGAAGAAGTCACTTGAGCCTCATCGGTTGCTCTGGGCCCTCCTTGTTTCCTGTTTTCACCAGCACCTTTCATAGCTGCTTCCCACAGGACCGACTGCTTCCACTTCCCACTGCTTTTTTTTTTTAGATAGCTCCCTACATTAACTTTTTGACTTACTCAACAACTTTGTATGCCACAAACTTCCTCCAAGTACAGACTGTTCTGCCTGTCCCAATGTGATAAGCCGTCCTCATTTAATAATTGCTTATTTGACATTAGTTGCTCTATAAAAAGATTTCCTAATGTCGTTTTTCCCTATTCCCGGGCTTTTACCTGTCTACCATTGTTAGATCAGTGATTATGTCAAGTGAAGAAATAGAGGGTGGAATGAAGGACGTGTCACTGCGGTTAGAGGGGCTGATATTTCAGGAATGAAATTTCTGACAGCCTCTCCTCAGCGCCTAGAATGTACAAAATTCCTAGCGCCTCTGATTTCACCGATAAGACTGGAATCAGTAGCTTTCAGTGATGTCATTTAGTCGTGATAAGGCGTGGGGCGCAGTTATCCCCTTCTCAATAAATAGTTAAGTGCAGAGTGGTCAGCCGAGTGCGGAGACACAGTCATTAGTGGGGATGTCAGTCTCTGGAGGTATGAGGCTTTTATGTGCCTGTGTGTCTGAGTGTGTGTGTGTGTGTGTTGGGGGGTTGGGGGTCATGGACAGTAAAGAGGTGGTGCTGGTTGAAGGGGGGTGAGTCCTGCTCTTTGGCAGCAGCTGCGAGCATACATGGAAAACAGATTTGGTTCTTCTCAGATTTCAGTCAGTGGAGGACCCAGTCATTCTCTTTCCCATCAAGTAACAGCCCCCCCCCCCCTTCCTTCTACCATCCTGAACCATTTAGAGAAAAAGGATAAATAAAATCAGATGTTTAGATATGCCCTCTTCATTTTTTTCATATCGCACTTGGCCTTTGCCATATAACTTGGCCTTGACATGTCATGCAACTTGCCTGGGTTCAATCTTATCAGAGCAGGAATCTTTGTTATGTTGATAGATGACTACAGATTTCATTAGGAGGCTATTTTGATTGAGCAAATTCAATTAGATTACATCAATGAGGCTGTTAGTCATGTAGAGCAAACAACAAACCGGACTATGATCATAGTCGATGTAGTATCAGAACAGTAAGATCTACATATGACAGGACCGGCTTACTGTAAATGTTATTACCCCTCTGATTGTTCAGCAGTCTCTAAGGCGCTGTATGAAAATTGCTGTGACCGGGAGGAGTGCTTATAAATCTTGTATGTTATTTTATAAAAGAGCAAGGACATCCCCAGGGTTATGAATGTTTTCTTTGGACCATTTCTTTCAGTTGGAAAAAGCTGCAGTACCCTCTCTGCAATACTTCAAAATTATATATATTTATTCAAACAAATGGTGAGAATACAGCCCCGTTCTATTTGTGAATATAGAGCTGCTAAATAGTTGCTATTTTAATAGTCACCGAATGAGTGAAACAAGAACAGGCGACTGTGATGAGGTGCTTTTGCAGCGCACCTCATATTGTCTACATATTGTAAAATAAAACCCTATGGCACACATGAAAATCATCTTTTTGATGTACTTATTTGACGGGTTTTTTTCATATGGTAAATCTCAAATATATAATATAGAAAAATGGGAGGAAAAAAAGACCCTCCTCTCTTCTCCAAAAAAGTTAGACTCCGCTCCCTTCAGCAAAAATAAATTGACAATACCCTCCTCCTTCTCTGACCCTCCCTCTCCCCATAAAAACTTTTGTACAGTCCCTAACTCCCCTCTCCTTTTCATTTCTCTCTCTAGACCACATGAACCAGGACCAGGGTTCCTCGTCAAACTCGGATGGCATCCTTGGTTCCAGGGTGGCCGTGTTCTCTGCCATCGGGGCCGGCTGCATCATCTTCCTCCTGCTCATCCTCCTCCTCGTCATCCTGCTCATCAAGATGCGCAAGCGCGCCAGGAAAAATGCCCACTCGCAGCCCCGCCCCTCGGCACTGTCGCTCAGCACGCTGTCCAATCCCAAGATGCCCGGGGGCACGGCTGGCACAGAGCCCAGTGACATCATCATTCCGCTGCGGACAGAGAACAACTACTGCCCTCACTATGAGAAGGTGAGCGGTGACTATGGCCACCCCGTCTACATTGTCCAGGAGATGCCCCCGCAGAGCCCTGCCAACATCTACTACAAAGTCTGACACACTCCGCAAAGCCAGCGACACAGCCAGGAGAGAGAAAGAGAGGAGCGCTTGATTTATGTTCTTGGGAAGAACACCTTCCTTTGCATTCTGGGGACTTGATGCCACTTCAAGCCCCTGTTTTTTTCTACCACCTGCTGCACAAATCTGGAGAGACACGCACTGACCAGTAACCAGTGGGATTGTGAGCTGAATGATGAGAGGTTTATTCTGTTTGTTTGGGATGTCTGACAATCCCCATCCCCCTCCTCCTCCTCCCCTCAACTCCCACCTTTTACATCTCCCTGCTGTGCTCCGATGGGCGGGCGGTGCTGGAGCACACCAACAGATGGAAGTCTAGCTTCCTGGTTTGCTGTCCCCTTTAATGGGCAGGATATAACTTATCTCAGTTCCCTGAAGTACAGTCTGTGCTACACCCAATTAAACACACCATCCTAGCACACTAGCCAGGAACAGGCAGACACAGGCCCCGAACGCCACTCAGCCAGCAGTTTGTGTGCAAGCATAAAACATGTATGTGTGTGTGTGTGTGTGTGTATGTGTGTGTGCATGTGTGTGTGTGTGTGTGTGTGTGTTAGACAGGGCTCCGTGCTGGGCCAGGAAACTCTCCAGATAGCTCAGGTATCAGACACAGTGTGTGAAATAATGTGTTCCTCTCCCTACGCACCTCTGATGTTTGCCTTACTTACTATTTTTGATGGAGGATTTCTTCGAACCCTGAGTAAGTTCACAAAGCAGTTGTATTTTGTTAGACTTTTCCTACAAGTGCACAATGTATAGAGTTGAATAGATCATCATTATTACTCCATCTTCTCACTACCCATGTCATCCATTGCGCTCATTTTTTTTCCCAAGAGAGTACCATGACCTGGACTGTTGATGTCGAGGGGTGTATGTGTATGTGTGTGTGCGTTTCCGGGAATACTCCCTTCTCCACTGGTCTGATGTGAGCTTTACCATTACTCTGGTATTTATGATCTACTTGTGTTTATCTGAGGGTGTGTCCTCTGTGTGTGTGTGTATGTGTGTTTGGGCATGTCCAGACCAGTTTCGTATCTGGGCAGGCTTATTGGCTTAGGGTTAGAACAGTAAGTTACTGTATCATAAGTTTCAAAAACAAGACAGACAGACTAACGTGCCGACAGCTAGGCATGCTCAAGATCTTAAAAAACCCTTCTAGCGCTCCAGCTGGCATCAATTGAAGGTTTTATTGCGTCTGATTAGCTTTCAGGGAGAAGGTTTTTAAGACAGCAGACAGGTTGATATTTGTTTGTTCTAGCTTCTGGTGCTACAGTGTAAGCATCAAACAGTTAGTTTGGTGCCTGCTGTCTTGGCGAGGTGGGCGTAGGTTGGATGGTTGGCACTGATTGGCTGGCCTACATAGGTAGGATGCCCTATACAAGTTGGACGGCGAGCTACGGCTGAATATTGGGATACAGTATTGTCGGATGCCAATTGGCTGCCATCTTTAGATGAGTCAGTGGAGTGCGCAGTCGGTGTCGTTGCCAGCGTGTGACTAATCTATGTGCCATCGCCATGCCCACACTCACCAGCCGGGGAGGAGAGAGAGCGAGAGCGACAGATAAAGGAGAAAAATGTTCCTGTGACTTGGCTTTAACCTGAGAAGAGGATGGCGGGCGGGTGGGTGTTGGGGGTGGGGTTGGGGGTTCGGGTGGCGGGAGGGGGAAGGGGGGTGAGGTGGGAGGCAGAGGTAGTTTAGCATTCATTTTTCCATCCTCTCACCAGTTGTGCTGTGAATAAAAATGCTGTGCAGAATATTCCACAGTCAAGGTGTTCAGCCAGTGAGGACACTGCAGCTCAGCTATCACACAGCCCAGGGCAGTGTCTCCGAGACAGGATTTACTGCAGCTGGATGTGTGCACGTGTGCACACCGAAGCTCGCCTTTCGGTGGGGTGGGGGGTTGGAATGCACATGTAGGTGCGTCTGTGTGTGCTTACTTGCGCTTTTATTTGCTGTTTTTCTCTCGGTGTACGTGCATGAGAGCGATTGCTTCTGTGGTCTAGCAGCTGAACAGACTTGTTTGGGACTGGAGCTAGGTGCTCCAAACAGTGGGGCTGCCAAAGTGCAGAGCACCGCAGTCCCAGTTAATGATGTGTGAGAGGAGAGGAGAGAAGGTAAGAACAGCTATTCCTCAGCACGCAGACACGAGCTGACGTTTGATGCACATGTGCACACATATGCACAGACACACTGAGACTGACGGGTCCAGGTTTTTCTCCAGTCAGACGGTCACACTGCAGGTGAATGTTTATTCACCAGCAGAAACACCTATCGTCTGCAGCCATAAACCGTTGCCATCCACGGATGTACACTGCTGAGATAAAAGGCAGCCCAGTTCGAAGACTCGGGGAAGACTCCAATGGCTTTTGCGTGTCGTTAACCTAAGAGTTAACAAGCTGAACAGCTGCTCGTACTTTTGTGGTCCTGTGTTTTAACTCAGCATGCAGCCCTCAGTGGCCCTCTGTGAAACACATCTAGATCAAATATTTTTGTTTCGGATCGGTGCTCATTCATTCACCTACACCAGCCGAGGGAGTCATTACCAAATCACCACAAACCATATCTCATTTTCATTCATTCTCGCGACCACTTAATTTTATTCAAATTTGGGGGAGAAAAAAGAATTAAGAGGAGATAACAGAGAAATGTAAATATATGGATAGAGCCCAATTTAAGATGTAATGTCACCTGAACACTGCTCATAATAAAAATTTAAGATTAGATTTTTGTAATGGAGGATGTTTGTAAATAGCTGTCTTTTTAAAGTGTGTTTTGTATGAATCCTTGCATTTTCGTCTCTGTTTGCAATATGTTCTTATTTTATTTTCTTTTAGAGTTAAACTGAATATTGCAACGGACACATGAGCTGTCTTTTTTGCAGTGTCCAGTATTGTCAAAAAGTCTTTGTTACCACATGTGTTAAAAAAAACTGGGGTTCAGAGTTTTTACATCGTCATTCAACAGGATTCTAGTTGCTCAAAAACTGTTACGGGACTGAAGTTTTGCCACCGAGCGGCTTTGAAATGGAGAGGTCATTGAAACTATGAACGATAAGGCCCCTTTCCTGTTGGAGACGGCACTTAACTCTGCATATGAAGACTGTGTTATTCCACTGCCTTTGAGTTACATACACCTTCTACTCCATTATAAGATGTAACAGAAACATTTTGGTCCACAAAGATGAATCTTTTCTCAGTTATAATAAGTCTATTGGGCCAGGCGGAGAGAGACGTAGAAGGAGAGGGGGAGAAAAGGAGAGGAAAAAAGAAAAGGGACCACGTATGAGAGTGTGACCGTACTGCGCTTGCCAATAAATCATCCAGTTTACACCACTCATTATCTCCCAGGCAGTCCTTTGATTTAAAGTTGCTCTCTCTCCTTCTCTTTCTCTCCCTCCGCCCCTTTCCTTTGTCATCCCTCTTTTCGTAATTTAGCACAAGGATGTTGGTCTCTCATGGTATGAGTCTCACTGTAGGTTGATTTCTGCTATTGTTCAAAGCCACAGTATTATTTTTCAATGTGCATGTGTAAGCAAAACCTGTTGAATTTGTTTCCCTTTGTTTGAATCATAACTGTCAAGTTTTGTTATTTCATTTCTTTTTTTTTTTCTGCCATTCACTTTTCCGCCGCTTCTCAGCGTAACCTATTGGCACCAGCTACAATGGACATAAAGTTCCACCAGTTTGGAAACAACCGCATATTGATAAATAAAATTTTTCCCATGGAAATCGTTCTGGAGTGATGTTCTTTCTTTCTTCCTTCGTTGTTTTTCCTTTAAGCTTTACAATTGTGGGTAAATGATTTCATTTGCCATCTCACTGACCACCTCGGTTCGTGGTGGGAGCATAAACCAGCCGCCCACACTCACAGCACTTCCCTCTCAGCCCCCCCAACCCTCACCTCAGGGGTCAGTGCTGCACAGATGGGTTTGTTCTGATACATTAGTCAGATTGAAATCAGAAGCAGGCTTCATAAATTCATATTCGGGGACTATGGACACGCCTTTTTGCCTGGTAACTAATGCCCCTATCAACCCGCTCTGCCCTGGTGTCCTCCAAAATTACATTTTTTCATACATGATTAAATCTGATTGGCTGCACTCGGCATTTCCATTGCATTTGTCTGAAATTACAGTCTGCGTTTATCCGACTGAGGAACAAACTCCAAGTCCTCGGTGAAAGCAGAGATGGCATGAAATGTTATTAAAGTGATTGGGCATTTTCGCAGACAAACACATCAGTGTTTGTGGGCATGGCTTTCGTGTGGCCGACGATGTGAGCAGAGACAGAGTGGGCGAGTGAAGAGACTGATGGCAGGAGAGAGAAAAAGTCAGGGCAATGAGAGACATAATGTGCCTGTGGCTTCACTGCCCCCCACACACACACACGGGCACACACACACCCCTCACTCCCACCCCCACCCCATTTCTCTCTGTGCCCCAGGGCAGGTACGTTCATCTGGTTTCCTGGCTCAGTTCCAGGATACCCCCATAGATCCATGTTGCTGTGGGTTTATTAAAACCTTCCCCCACTGAGCTACTGTGTGAGTGACTACATGTTTCTGTGTGTGTCTTTGTGTATGTGAGTTGTGTGTGTGTGTGTGTGCGCGCGCGCGCATTTGCCACAGGGTTCTTCTGTTGTTCTACAAGAGAGTCATCATCACAAAAATAAGAGAATATTACTATTGCAGCATGTACTGCAGCATTTTTACTATTCATTTTTGGGAAAATGCATCCTCTAGATCCCTATTAAATTAAATATTAGCTCTACATTCAATTGTTCAGTTTATCTAGCAGTTGAGGACTTTACATTGTTAATACTAGACATATATATGCATATATATATATATATATATATATATATATATATATATATACAAGTATATTGCTGCATCATTAGAAGATTCTTCAGCAGCTTAGATGATGATCAAAGGTTGTCTGTTTTCATTGCAAAGATTTTTTTCCATTATCATGTCAGTTTTGAAGCATATGCCAGTTTAGACTTCACTTCATTTGCATATTTAGAGTCCAGTACATTTTTAAACTGCAGCAAAAACACCCTCATGAGTTTTCACAATGTGAGCAAGTGTAATTGCCCACATTGTTTTTTTTTTTTGTATACCGTGGTGGCGCACTTGTCTTTACAGATGAAACAAGTCACCTGGGAAAGCAACAGCTGCCAGCAGTTTGAGGTGGCTTGGGAACAATTTAACTTACACTCATTTTCATCCATGATCATGAATACTAATCATGAAAAGATTTTTTTTTTTTTTAACCCAGTTCAGTTTGTAATGTGTAAAAGAAGTAAATCAGTGGAGATTATCGTAGGGTCACTTTTGAGGCACCGAGACCTACAAGCAGAGCAAACTTGCATTTTTATTTTTGAAATGATGGTGAACTTTCTTCCTAAACTGACAAAAATTCATAACATAATTCATAGCGTGGCCACCATAGTAACTACTATCAAATTAATGTAAACTCAATGAGACTTTTAAGGTAAGGAAGAAGACTCATTGAGTAAGGAAGATAAGATTAATGCTTTTTTTTGGCTGAGCAATGCCTCAGATGATCACCAACCAACATAGTTTACTTATCATTTTGTTAATACATCACTGCTTGAAAGGCAATTCCTTTTCAGTTCTGAGGAGGTCACGAGCCTGGGAGACCCTGTGAAGAAGCCATGGATGGAAAATAAAGTTGGCCGCTGGAGATGCAAAGTGATAGTTAACCAGAGAAGAGAAGGAATTCAGTAACACTGGTACGATTCCTTTAGCGGTGTAAGATGGAACCGCATCTTAGTTTCCCCTCACGTCATTTCACACACTCCGCTCCGCTACAAAATCTGCTGCATGTGCAGACACAACCCTTGATCCGTTGCAGCAAGCAAGTTCGAACTCTGCAACTACTCAGCCGTGACCATGCATCCAGAGGGAGAGGCCGTCAACATAGATCTTAAGTGATTTTGGTGTGCCATCTCCTAATGTTTTTTCATATGGATCGTGCAGGAGACTCACACCACAATCAATATGACATGCTATTGGACATGTTCTTTCTCATGTAATGTACACATACATATTTAATGAGTTAATGCATCACTCGCCGTTCATAAATAATGCAGGCCCACTAATGCCTTTCATCAAATGCTGCTCATCAAATATCAAGCAGATTTTTTGGTCAATCTTAGAGCTACAGAGGAAACCTGAGATGGCACAAAGCAACGGAAACTGGGGGAAGAAAAACCATGAAAGGAGAGTTCATTAGTCAAACAGTAACATATGGATTCTTCGTGAAAGGCTAATTAATGTGAATCAGATTCCAATCAATGGGGGGAACTATATCTAAACAATGTTCCTCTTTAATCCCTCAGAGGGGCAGGAAATGGAAATTCCAGCAAAGCATCTTGGTTCTCTTGGGTTATGGTATGCTTCATTTTTATGTTTCATTGCATACATTCTCACAGACACAGCCATCAGCCACATATTGATAGCAATGTTACGACCAGAACATGCCTGATCAGGCCTGGGCTATGGCAGGTATCCAGGTCTGACCGAGTCTCATCAATCATGCAGGGAGTGAGAGAACCTAAGAGACTTACACAGGAAAAATGCGCGCACACACACACACACACACCACCCAGGCAGCTGGCTGCTGGGTCACAGGTGTGGAGACCAAGGAAGAAAGTGGGAATTATTCCCTTTCTTTTTCTCCCTCCTCCCGTTTAAATAGAAACAGCTCTCACTCTCTCACTGCTTCCCTCCTTTCCACATCTTTGAAAACATCCCATTTCCATCCACATTTCCTTCACCCAATTTAAAACCCACACTTCATTCGCCCCCTCAGCATCACAACCCCTCTCCTCCTCCATCTCCTACTCTCAATTAGGCCATGCCTCAAATCTCAGGCATTATCTCTGTTGGCCATTTATATAACATGACTCCAAAACGCATTTGCACAATTTTCCAATTACAGTATTATGCCTTGAAGCTTGGGTTCCTTCTGTCTCTCTCATTTCCCCCCTTTCACTCAAACTGCTCTTGATGTTTAACACTACAAAAGAGTCAACCCTGCAAATACAGACACACATTTCTACTGTAGAGTAATGTTTTTGTTTTTCCTGTTATACATTGTTGATCTTTATGAAACTTTTTTTCAATCTTTTTTTAAGCTATATCCAGGATTTGTGTGCTGGCCTTGGCTGACTGACAGGTAGGTGAAGGACAAGAAACTCAATAGGTACATCTGGAAAAGCCCAAGAAGTAAATTAAAGCCAAAAAATGTAAAAAAAAAAATTATAATCAAATATACTGTCTGAGTCACTGATACAGCTTTCAGAAAATACTGACTAAAAACCTGAAAATTTTAAATCAAACCTGACACTGCTGGATGAAAACTTGACAATATTGACACAGTCAACATTCAAAAATATTGAATACAAATTTAAGAATGTTGAATTTGACTGAAAATGATGATACTGGGGGAGTGTTGGGTCTCTGTAAATATAACTATAAAGAGTACGGTCTAAACCTGCTCTATATGAAAAGTGCACTGAGATAACCTCTGGTATTTGGCGCAGTATAAATAAAACTGAATTGAATTGAAATGAAAGAAAACCTGAGAATTTTGAATGAAAATGTAAGAATACTGAATTAGAATCCGAGAAAATCGATGAAAACGGCAATTGATCACAGTCCTTAGGATACTAAATCAAAGTTTGACAATATTGTATGAGAACCAGTGAATACTGGGTGAAAATTTTAGAATACTGCGCAAACACCAGCAATAACTGAACCTGAGAATTTTCAATGAAAATAGAGAATGTTGAATGAAAATCTGAAAATTAAAAAAAAAAACAAATTTAAAATATTGAAGGAAATGCTGAGAACAATGAAGAAAATATTGAATAAAAAAAACTGATTATACAGATTGAACAAACACCTGGGAATATTAAATGAATGCTTGACAATATCGAATAAGAACATAAGAAGATTCAAAGAATACCAGAAATATACCAAAAAATATTAAACAAAAAGCTATAAATAATTATCAAACCTCACGAATATTGGAAGGAAATACTGAGGATATTAAATGAAAATATTAAGAATACTGAACAACTGCCAGAAATCATTTAACCTGAGAATTTTCTATGTAAATTTGAGAACACTTAAAACCTGAAAATACAGAACAAAAACTTTAAAATTTTGAACAAAATGCTGAGCAAGAAAAACAGGAGAATATTGTATGGACAAAAACCTGAGAATATGTAATGAAAAGCTGAAAATATTTGGAAGAATATTGAATAAAAACCTGAGAATATTTAATAAGAAGCTGAGAATATTGCATAAAATCTTGAGAAAATTGAGTGAAAACCTGACAATAATGCACAAATATGTAAGATAATGTACAAGAATATTAAGTAAAAACTTGAGACTAGTACATGAAATATAGACATACAGTACTATGCATTATGTTCACATCAGGCTGCGTCATCTTTGGTGTCCATCGTATACTATAATACAGTATCAGCCTATGCTGTGTGTGAATGAGTGAGCTGACACTCAATCTGAAATAACCAGTGCATTTATACTCTTAACAGGAAAATACCTGATGATGAACTAGTCGTGGCCACTGAGGGCTGTATGGTGGCAGACAGTAGTAGTGACATAGGTGGTGTATAATCACATGAACAATCTCATTTCCACAGCTACACTAGAAGCATTCATGTGTACACTGGATTTTCATCGCAGTCTATGTCTTGTAGCTACAGTCATTAGCTGGACCTCAACGCTGTTTGGTATCCGTAAGTGAACACTGTCCGTTATTATTACAAAGGATTGCACTTCCGGCCTCTCTGGGGTGGCCACTGAGAGCTGACTGGTCTATTGTATCAGTTCCTGGAAACCCAAGCTAATACAAGCGTTGCTGACCACCCATCTGCAAACTAACTGACCTAAATACTGAGCAACATCTGTGGGGGCAGAGATGGTGGATGCTGACAGATAGTGTGTGTGTGTGTGCAACTGAGAGAGAGTGTGTGCGCATGCCTGTGTGTGTGCCTGCGAGTCTGTTTGACGATGTCAGTGTCAGAATAACAATATCTCTCAGTCAGTGCAGCAGTGAAGGATCTCTCAATGTCACTCGCCTTGAGGAGATCAAAACAGACCTTTTATATTTGGAGCCTCTCAGCTTAACAGACAAATTCGCAGCAAATATCCCGCTGAGAAATTAAAACTGAGAAGAGCAGTCAGGAAGCATCATGAGCGGGCGCAGACATGCCTTTGTGTTCCCTGCGATGCTGTGGCTGCACAGCGGTTGACAGGAGGCATTAGAGAATCCCTCAGTGAAGGGTGACTGACCTAAACATGTGACCTAAGTGCTGCCCTAGTTTTAAGGGTGCCACATGAGATCAAGAAGATTTCACTCAGCTGTGTTTTATTACTGGCTCCAGACCAGCACGCTTTGCATTTTGGGGATGAACTATAATACACATCCTAGTTTCTTTTTTTTCAGCAGAAAGAACAGCTTTTGGGGAACATTGTTACCAGGGCAACTTGTTTTCCCACACGCAAGATGACATCAGTGAGACATCAGTGGAACGCAGGGGGTAGCTGAATATTCATGAAGGGCAGGGACCCATTTCAGACCAATGAACACTCCCTCCCTCTCTCTCTCTCTCTCACACACACACACACACACACACACACACACACACACACACACACACACACACACACACACACACACACACACACACACATAGTCCAGTCACAAAATCACACACACACAAGAAGTGCAAGGACTTGTTCCATACCAGCAGGCACATACTCATCTCACGCCTCACTGCACTCATTCATATCAAAAGCGCATGCTCATTATATACAACAGCAGAACACACACACACACACACACACACACACACACATTAGGCCTCGTACAACTAATCTAACTTGACTTTTCTCATATAATAAACATTTGAACAATATCTCTTAGCAGAATTCATTGGCTCAATAAGTGCATTTCTTGTTTCATTATAAAATAACTGCTTAAAATGACTTAAGGCCAAATCGGCCATATGCAAAAAAGCATGGAGAAGAGACAGCTCTGCCTTAAGCAGATGGTTCCTAGCTGCAACTAACAGCTGGATTCATGTTTCCTGTTCATGCAGACATTGTTTGACATCGTGATTATTAAACAGGCCCTTTTCAGTGCTGTTCTCCCTCTGTGTTATTCTGATATTGGTATGCAGAGGCGGCCGCGAGAGGAGGTGGAGTTGACGGTGTGATGAGAGCATAGACTTGGATGTGATGAGAGGCTGAGGGCAGTCAGTCAGTCTGGACGTTTGGCACAGAGACAGTAGATTCCATTTCCATGCCAATCTGCCTTGTCTCTTTCTGAATCAGACTTGACCTTCACAGGCTGATGACTCCAGAGGCCTGGGACCAGGAGACGCTTTCTGCCTAAAACCAGATACACGCACACACACGAAGATGTATGTTACAGAAGGAAGCATGCACAATGGGAAAAACATTCCCCCTCTGTGCACGCACATCTATATTTGCACACATACATTCACAGTCATGAGTGTACAAAAGCTTTAACCATCGGAAAAAAGTCTTTCCCTTGATTTACTGTAAAGGAGTGATACAAAGGATTGAAATGAGACCAGATCGTCTTTAGAGAGCCAACCCTCAGCACAGATGGCTCTGTTTTTCATCTTCTCTCTCATGAGATCTCATTTTCTGAGCTCTGTTCAGCAATTTCACTGTTTTTCACCATTCGAGTTTGTTTCCATAAAACGACAACAGAATCCAGTTCAACAAAACAAATAATAAACAAAACAAATGGTTCTCCAGAGGTTCTTTTTCTTCCTCTCACAAGTTTTATACCTCCCCCATCTCCTGCATCTACAACTACAACAACCTGAGGTTCAAGTACCAAGCACCCGGCCTGGCTGCACCCCCTTTGTATTTTAAGCCAGACTAAAATAGACCTTTACAAGTTGTCCGGGCCCTCTGGTTAATTGACCACCTTTAATGAGTGTCAAACTGCAGCGGTCATTAGACTGGGGGCTGTTACGGGTCACCGCTGGGGTGAGACAGAAAGAAAAAAAAAAAAAAAAAAAAAAAGAAAAAACCTCAGCAGCAAAAAAAAAAAAAAATTTTTTTTTTTCATGAGTTCTGGTGTTGTTTTTGTTTTGTGTTTGTTGTGTGTGTGAACAGTGAGAACAGTGTGTGTGCATGTGTTTTGTGTGTGTGCACTAAGGGGCAGCACCTGTCCCACTAACAATCCTGACAATAACGTGCAGCAGTGTATATATATGGGGAAATTTTTTTTGTAATAAAACTCTACATCCAGATCAGCTGTCCTTCATCCCTCCACTAGCCTCATTCAGTTTCCTGGCTTAGCAGCAGCTGAAAAAAAAAAAAAAAAGGGTGAAAAACAAAACAGCATAAAAATAGCTCAAATTTTTTCCTTCTCAGTTCTGGCATTGTTTTGCTGTGTTTGTGATGTGTGTGAACAGTGTGAGGAACAGTGTGTATGCATTTGTTAATGTGCACAGCCTAAGGGCAGCACCTGTCCCACTAACAATCCCTGACATAACGTGCAAAGCAGTGGCCATATGGGTGGAAATATTTTAATGTATAAAACTCTACATCCCAGAGATCACTTCCTTCATCCTCCACTAGCTCATTCAGTTTTCCTGGCTTAGCAGCAGCTGGAAAAAAAAAAAAAGGAAAAAAACCGAAAAGCAGTAAAATAGCTCAAATTCTTTTCCTCAACATGAGTTCTGGCATTGTTTTGCTGTATTTGTGATGTGTGTTTTGTGTGTGTGTGGTGTGAGAAAGTGTGTGTATTTGTGTGTGTGTGCAGCAGGCTAAGCAGCAGCACCTGTCCCACTAACAATCCCTGACATAACGTGCAAAGCAGTGGCCATATGGGTGGAAATATTTTAATGTATAAAACTCTACATCCAGATCAGCTGTCCTTCATCCCTCCACTAGCCTCATTCAGTTTCCTGGCTTAGCAGCAGCTGGCCTCTTTTCGACAAACAAATCTAATAAACAAGGCAAGGAAAATAGAAAAATGTTCCTCAGTTTTTGCATGAGCCGGCAAGAGGCTGTCTGTCGTTTTCCATCTCTCATTATGATTTAGGAGCCTGGGGCAGTAAATGGCCACTATCATCTAGTCTGTCATCACTGATAGGGAAGAGATTTCTGCTTTCATGTGTGTCAGATGATCATGTGTACCGCTTTAAAGGCGTGCATTTACAGTTGATGACCTCATTTCGAAAGCATATTGCAAACAAACAGAATGTCCTTGTCCTTTATTTTATGTACTCTGCAAACGCTCCTCAAGGGTACACGCAGACACATCCATACATGTGCAGGCACGTGCGCACGTGCACACACGCACACCTAAAGCCCTTGTGTTATTGGATTGAAATGGAGCCCACCACACATTTCCTTGGAGTATTGATTTAATCAACTGCATATCATGTTTAGACCCGTATCATCTAATGCAACACACACCACCAGCAGCAAAAAGAAGCGATCCATCACCATTTAGCCGGACAGGCCCCTGTAGTCTAAACACGGAACCATTACGCATGGTTTAACATGGACACTTTGACCTCTGGGAGGTGACAAGGTCAATGACATCATTAGACAGGAGTCAGTCTGTGTGCCGGAGCAAGACTAATTGCTATCAGACCTCAATCACAAGTAATAACTGCTTAGATTTGTTTCGATACTCATATTATCCACTTCTAATATCCTGACAGATTTGTTGTCATTTCCACACCAACACAGGGAGAAGCTAGTTTGCACCTCATTTCGGTTTGTTGCTACGGTAGCTCAGTAGATCCCTTTATCTGAAGGCTCTGTTAGTCTATTCAAAGGTAGCTAAGCTTACAAAATAGCTAGAGGGTGATTTCCCACACACAGATAAAGCCCAGACTTGAAAATCACTTTCAAAGCAGGCTCTCCTCTTAAGATGCTTTGAAGCCCTGGAGAAGAGCTTGAAAAAGTTAAGCATGGGAACCTGAATTCTGAATCTAACAGAAATATTCAGACTTTGTTATCCCTCTTGTGCCCTTATGCTGCAGTTCACATCTGCGGTCACACCAACCCGGGCTCGCCCCGGAGGCGCCACATGCAGCCTCGCCCATCACGGCTTTGTCAGCGACCTCACTGGACCATGAATGTAGACAGACCACTCCGGAATGTCGGCAGGGCAGGTATCGACCTAAGCGCTCAAATGGAGGAGCGCACAGATGAGTGCATGCAAACTCACACGCATGCGAGCCGAAGTAACTTGATCCAATGACACAGGAGCTGCCTCAGTGTGCGGCTAAATGCCTTATCTCCCTCTGGCCGCGCTCCTCTTTCCTCTCAACATTCTTTCAGGTATTTGGCCGAGACCTTTTCTCTTTGTCTGCCCTTTTCAAAGACTTGCTTTATGCTGGGAGCCCTCCAGCCGTCATGCTGCAATCTCCTCAATGCCTCTCCTTCTCTCGCTTTCTTTCTTTCTCTCTATCTCTTTCCTTCTAACCACACATCTCCCAAACTTGCTTCCCCGCTTTCTCTTTCTAGTAACCCCCCCCACACACACACACACACACACACACACACACACACACACACACACACACCTCCCCAGTGTGTCTCCCACATCCTTCTCTTCCCTACTCTAATTTCCCCCCACCATCCCAGCTCACAATTGAAGATACCATGCCTCCTGTGCTGCCACCTAGAGACTTCAGTTCCTGGCCTGTGACGTTCAGACAGAGGTGGACTGAGGTTAGACTAATGGGACCTGTGATCTGGTGTTTGTAACTGAGCGAGAACAGCCTCCTTTGAAGAGACAGGTGGAGTGTTTCTGGATACATATGGGGGCGGACTGCAATCAGTGTGCATCTGTGAAGGGCCATCCAGCATCATCAAAAACCACCAGACTAATCTGTCATGGGATAACTGAGTAGTGATCACACTTCAGAAAGCAATTGCACCCTGCTACCTACACCGATGCTCTTTCCCGAGGTGATCTATGGATTTTTATTTTTTTTTTGCACACGTTCCTATATGAATACAATCAACACAATACCTGCGCAGCTTTTGGAGAGCTTTTGGTCTAATCAGCTCTGACAAGTGGAACAAAACAATTTAATACAGGGCTGATTTCACATCTGAGCGGCTCGTCATTTACATAAGCTTTTCACAGTCTGCTCACTGAGCTGCGACAGGCATGTGGTGCACCCAGAGAGACTGGAGGGCTGCTCCCAATATTCCCTCTCTATCTGACCTCACCAAGGAGAAGGCTACACATGAGCCTGTACATGCAAAGACACATTAGGATACACATGTGTGCAGATCTTAGCCCACAGTTGCCTTGTTTCCATCACACAGACACAAAAGCATGCATGCACTCACAGATTTTTAGTATCTTGTGGTTAGCAGAGAGAGGAAGCAGTGGCGCATCTCTGCTGACTTAATGTCTTTTAACAGTTTGGCTCCAGGACCAGGGGTTGGTCAGAGCTGAGCTAAAGCCAAAACTGGGCCTGATCATCTGTGACGGCAAGAAAAACCTGAGGCAAAGTGTGTGTGTGAGATATGTGTGTCCTCCCTATCTCTCGCTCCCCTCTCCTCTCATTTTCTCTCTTTCAGCCTCTCCGTATCTGCATGTGTGTGCATGACGTGTGTGCAGATGTGTGTGACACATCGCTGGTGGAAGCTACAGGGCACAGAAACACCAGCGGACTGAATTACCCTGGACAAAGCCACTGACAGAGGCATTAAAGTGACAATAGAATATTTACAGCCCATAGAGCTGATTCACTCTACTGCCTAATATGCAGCACATCAATATCCCGGAGAATGCTCGTAGCACAGTGCAGTGCATCGTGCTGGAAATTAGCCTGATGTACAGTCTCGCAGACACACATTTGCACAAACACACACACGCACACGCACGCACGCACGCAAACACGCACACAGACAGACACACACACACACACACACACACACACACACACACACACACACACACACACACACACACACACACACACACACACACACACACACACACACACAGAAGAAACTACTAACTGGTGCTGACTTGAAGGCAAACGGGGAGGGACTGGGAGCGGAGCGGAGCACAGCAGAGTGGGGAAATAACTGCTGCTCTGCTTGAGTAAGTTTCTCTCAGCACTGAGGAAAATAGATTGCTGTGTCCCCTTTGCAGAGCTTTACCTCTCAGGTGGCCTACAGGACACCAAGTCACCTTGCCATTTAATATCAGACACAGTAGAACAGTTGTACCTTATGAATGTTTATGCTGGTGGGGATTGGTGGCGTAATTACCTGGTGCTCTGTGTGTGTGTATGTGTGTGTGTGTGTGTGCTCATTTATGTTTGGAAATGATTTGAAGTTCATAGCCCAAAGACCCTGGGTTACCCCAGTCCACCACAGCTCCTCAGAAAAATCTGCATCAGATCACACAAACATGTCATTCAGTTTGCTAACTTTCCTCCCCAACCACTAACCGCTGGTCCATTCCTCGTATTCACAGCCAGTTAGATCATGCTCACATGCACGACAGACCTCTCTCCTCCTGTCTCAGTTTCACAGTCCAGAGCTGCTGAAATAGCCAACACATGTTTGGAAAATGAATGTACTGCTCAGAGGTCAAAAAGTTATGCAGTACACAGCTCTGGGCTCATTTAGTTAAGTACGGACCACCGCGTACTTAGCTTGATTATGAAACTCTCTCTGCTGTTGCCGTATGCTGGTTTTTAAATATTTTATATCATTTATAATTTAAAATCTCTAGAAAATTAAGAGCACTTATAAAGGTTGTAATTTGGGAGAAGAAACAAGTCGGTGGAGTGCCGCATGTTGACAGTGATGTATTTACACTGCACTGATTAGAAATGTACAAATTGTTATGTTACATGCATTAAAGGAGAAATAGAAACTGATATATTGCATGCTGGCACACAACACAGAACACTGAAGTGTTGAAATACATTGAACTCTAATGCAGGAGTGTGGCCTCTATGAAATGAGCCATTCTCTCATGTGTTTGGCATTGAACATAGTATATAAGATGATCGAGGGAAATGATCTGCAGTCTTTCTGCAATGGTACATTATGTGTTAAACCTTGACTTCCGATACAGTGATGTTAGAGTAATTAAAAGAGGGTTATTAGTGTTTTATCACATGCACTGCAAATATCCCTTTCTACAAACAAGCAAAATACTGCTTTAACTACAAAATGCTGCTAGTATCAAACAAACAATTTGCAAAGGGGGATGCCAAAAATGACTTGGCAAGGTTTCTTTAAAATTACAAGAGAAGTCACGCACAATGCAATGTTGCCACAAAAATAAGAGCCAGAGCCTTTCCAACAACAGTTTCTGACTTTTGATCACTGGCTCTTACCAAATAGTTGTTGTGCCTAAAACCAGCCAAATCTCAACCATAGAGGTGACAAATCAGAAAACACACACGCATGGATCATTTTTAACGTTGTTGAAAGGCACGGGTGAACAATGTTGATGGGGGCACTAGATCAGAAAACACTCGGGGGGCTCATTTTGGGAAGAGATGACAAAAGACCTGTTCGTTCGTTTAGGTTGTTGTACATGTGGAAAACATCTGCACAGTTCAAACCAACAATAATGAATGCAAAAAATTAAGAAAAACTTACTTTATAAAACACAATGTGGGAATAATGTATGACAATGTATGCTCTACACTTAAAATTGGTTTACAAATGAATTCATGCTATATATGTTCAGGTATATAAAATGTTCTGGTAATTGCTGAATATTTCAGTGGTTAGTTTTTTATACAGAAGACTACCTTGGTCACAATTGTGACCAACCATAAAAAAATCCTTTTTCACTGACTTTTCCTTTTAAATGAAAAATGATGCGTACTCCTTCAAGAAACTGCCTAAGGAGCATAACTTATGTGGGCACATATCTGAGAAGAAACTGGGATTAAATTGGTTAAATTAGGCAAAGCCATCTAGGTTTCTGTTACAGTAACAGATGTTTGGGATATGAGTGCGACAAAGCATGCAATAAACTTTCCAGACTTTCTCCTTGTCAACTCTAGCTGAAAAATAGACTGAATATCGTAGTAAGACAAATTAAGACCAGTTGTGTCATGTTAATAATTCATGACAAATGGTGCTTGACATTATTCATCTTGGATACACAATAAAATTAAAGATTTAGTCATCCTAAAATATTATAACTTTCTTGAACTGCCTCTAAGTTTATCATTTAGATTCATATCACATCGAGGTCAGTTTGTTCCCACAGACAGAGAAGTTGGTAAAGTAAGTATTGGTGGGTTTACTCTCCGCACATCCAAATGAACTAAACCGGAGAGAATTACCAATCCCACTGCGAGATGTTAAACTTTCTCCTCAAAGCCAAGTGGGAGCATGAGCAGAACCAGAGCAGCAGGGCAGAGGTGTGGATATTGACCAACAACAGATGACAGATGAAAGAGTCCAGCCTGTCTGCTGTCCTTCATTAAGACTTGTCCGGGATGCAGCTGGATGTACTTACCTTTAATAGTGCTGATAATTAGCCCTGCCATTCTACATTCTCCCGACGTAAACACACTTGCCACTCACTCACATACACAACCACACACACAACACAGAGTTTATTACTTGGAAGGGAATCATTATCAGGGATAATTTGAAAGCAATTTTGAGGCTCACCTATTACCTCTGTTTTGGTTCCTCCTGGTCATTAGCAGAGCTGTCAGGAAGATTGAATATTACACATTTAGAGGGGGGTCCCTGACTCCAGGTGTCAGGAGAGGTTAGGTAGAGCAAACGCAATGACAGACCATCACGCATAAAGCCCTGGCCTGTCCCCTGAACTGCACCTACATTTGTGTTTCTTGTTGAAAAATGAGTTTAGTTAGTAATTTTGCTAGTTTGTGTATTTATCACTGGGGGGATGATTCTTGCTGAGATAATTCTGGGCTCTGAGTGGTTAAACCAGTTCAGCCAGAGGTGCAGGAGGAAGTTAAGCACGTCTCAATGCAGTTTTTTTTTTTAACTTTCTTTTCTTTTTTTTTAATGTGAAAGATTAATCACTGTTTCAGGAAATGCGCTGAAGAGGCTGTGGAATATCAATAAAGGGCCCAATTATGAATGTGAGGTGTGGCCATTGTCTGTGGAAGACTTCCTCTTTGCTGGATTAATTATGGGGCTGCCTTTTACCTGCTGATTTTATTAAACCTTTTCATGTCTCAGGTTCCATCTATTCTTTGGGCATTAATATGCAGATCAAAAAAGAGACAGATTTTCTCTGGCAAACAGCGAGGTCATGCTTCAAATTAGCATATTACTAATCTACATAAAATTGCACCAAAGACATCGTCTTGTTAGAGTCACAGCTCTGGGTGCAGTTTCACGTCAGCTCAACCGTGACAAGGTTGAGTGAGGTTGTTATTCTAAATGTAACACTAGCCTATTAACTTTACACTGGTACATTCCATGGTATATGCTTGCATATATTTCGTATAAATGGCGCTGCGTTCATGGTCTGCGATTTACAACTCTTGTATTGGATATCAGTCCATTTTAGACTTCACTCACTCAACTGTTTCAGCTCAAAGTTACGAGGGAAATTGAAAGACAGAGAGAGATGTCTGTGCCAATGTCTGAAGGCTTATTGAGAGACAGTAGAGGAATAGGCAAACCTAGACCTATGAATAATCTGCCCAAGTGTTGTTGATATTTACAAGCTGGATGCAAATGTCATCATCTCTATAGATCATCTTTTTTCCCCTGTGCCCGGTGCTTGGGTCTGTTTTGTATTCTCTCAGCACTTTAAGGTAAAGCCAGAGAAAATTAAATCATGAAATCATTACTGAGAAAGGTCAGAACATAAATATTTCATAATCTGATATTTTCTATGTAAGACGGAGTTTATGCACGGTGACGTTAAAGCTGTGAGAATACAGAAATATCAGGCTACTGTGTCTTTATCTTAGCCAAGCAAGTTCACACTGTGAAGGCAGGGAAATCACTGGCAAAATTCTTGCTGAATGTCCAAACTCCGTCATTGTCCAAACAGTCTGGACAATGACGGATGAAAAATGGAACTGCTGCACTTCTTTGTAGTCTGCTCCAGCTGTTTTGCATAAATTAATCCTTTTTACCACTTCAGGCAGATCAATAAGGTTCTATACCTGCTGGTCTGGCTAATAAAACGGTCCGGTGACCCAAGTCTCCACAGCGTGTCCTGGGGTGCTGAGGCCCACAAGTCTGTGCACTCTGGCTCCCCACACCCTTCCCTTTCTTAATGATCAGGATTAGAGAGGCTGGGGCCTCTACTGTAGGAGGAAGCAGCTGCTTCCATGCTCATTATAACCTCACAACTCCATAGAGTGGTAACAGCTGGAACACACGTTTCAGAGGGAGAGAGCTGGGATACTACGAAGATCTCATGTGGCAATAAGCATTCCACAATGAGCAGTGAGCTGCAGCACTGCGGCATCGCATGACAAGCAGATGACAAGGAAAACAGAAGTGAACTGACGGATGCATTAACCGAATCATTTGTTTAGGTATTTTGTAATTTGATGTTATCAGCCGATGTCGGAAATGCTGCTCAATTTTCCAAGGCTTTCATGTCATCTCATAATCACCCAAATTTCTGTGTAGATGAAGAGATGGATTTGTGGCAAAATAACAGCAGTGTCACTTAATAAAGCATTTTAATCAAGGGCTGAGGTGTAGTTAAATGGCAACTGTCCACCAGACTATATCTGCTGCTGATGATAATAACGAGATGAGGTGGGCTAATGAAAGGGATGGGGGAGTACACTGATAAGGCTGCCTAGCCACAATCCAGACTCAAATATTACTTTAATGACTTGAACATCCTTTGCATGTATAATGGGACAGGGCTTGTCTGCACTGGGTTGATAAAACGGCTACAGTGTGCAACAGTGACAGGCCATTTGCTAAACATAAAATCTCACGACTTTACCTGCAGAGAAACACAGATGTACTGCGAATACAACTGCAGCGACAGAGGCAGACATCAGTGTGACACCAAGACACTTAACAATAACTTTTAGAAATTGGATGTCTGGGGCTGCCTCACTCGACATCTCCTAAATACCTGTAGAAATTGAGTTTGCTCCCATTTAAGTTCTCTGAGAGCATCCATTTTCTTTCTCCCTGCCTACGGCATCACATCCCCCCTGCTGTGAGAATGTGAAATGTCCCTGCTGGCAGGCAAGGACAAGGCTAGGGCTGAGGCGAGACGGGCTCTGTAAATTACCTAACGCCTCGCCTTCTATAATTTTCCACTAATTGTCTGAAGGTTCTGCATTCAGGTGTGGAATAATACTGACCGGTTGGTGTATTGAAATTCCACTGCTCTGCTCCCTGGGGTCACATTCACAATATCCTGCTCCACGGAGCTGTGAATCTAGAGTTTAGCCTTCTGCATGAGGTAATGAAGAGCCGTGTGCATTCAGAAGAGTTCCTCCTCCACCCCAGTGAGGCAGTGGCACCTTTGGGCTTATTATCGCAGCACTGCTATGACAGGTACAGACTCTTCACACCCAGACACACTGAACTTTCATTACAGAGCACCTCTGCGGAGGTGCCGGAATCATACCAAGGACTTTTATGTTCCTACATCCATCCTATCATGCCTGGGAAAGAGAAGAGAAGAGAAGACAAGAGAGGAGAAGAGAAGAGAAGAAAAGAAAAGAAAAGAAAAGAGAAGAAAAGAAAAGAAAAGAAAAGAAAAGAAAAGAAAAGAAAAGAGAATAGAAAAGAAGAGAAGAGGTGGAGTAAATAAATGAAACAGGCACAATAAGAGATGATAATGGAAAATAAGCAAGACAATAGGACAGGCAGAAAAAAGAAAGGATTTTACATGATAAAGTAGTGCATAACAAAAGCTCCACAGCAGGCCTAAAGCAACTCCATAGCAAGCCTCCTTTCCATTGTAACCCTGCTATTGAATGTATAGACACCATGTGGGTATGCATACACCCTGTACCACAAACTCCCCCATGATGACTAATGAAGTTGACGCAGGGCTTTCAACTATTCATGACTGGAGGCTTGAATTATTTGTTGGGTTGATGTAAGCAGGCAAACTGTGTTTCCATCGATCAGGCCCTGGAAAAAAAAAAAACAAAAAAACTGTCCCCCTCTGTGGGAATCTTCTGACTAGGCGTGCCTTTGATTTCAGAAACACTGTCTCTGTTTCCTACATCAGCCCCTCACAGTTTACAGCAGCTCCTTGGGGTGGATGCTTTGTGCAGCTGTGGGCATTTGAGAGAGAGATGGAGAGACACAGGAAAAGAGAGGGAAGAGGCTAAGCTAAAGCTCATTATGCTTCTTGCTTAAAGGCGTTGTGTGGATATTCTATTAGCCATATCTAAAGTGTAATTGTACCGTTGGGGGGGACAGTGTTGTCGGGGTGCCAAGCTTTCTCTCAGTGACTAGCGAAGTGTGGTAATCTCACACACCATCTCATTACAGTTTAAACCCCCAGCAGCTGCTCGCATTAGACTTTTATTACACGCTGCCGCTCACAGCTGTGCTGGCATAGCCCTGGACAGGATGGTGAGAGACGGGAACAAAGGCAGACAGACACAGGGATTCCAGCACAACATTTGGCTCCCATCAAAAAAGTGGAAATATTGAAGCAGAGGGTTGTAATGACCCTAACAGCCTCTCAGTGTGATAACTCCACAGCCCCCTCTACCCCGGACCCTAAACCGAGGCCAAGGACAGACACACAGATGGACCAAGTCAAACCCAGTCAGAGTGGGATTCAATCAAAACTGCCATACCAGTGGTTATGCAAAAGCTTCACGCAGGGCCAGCTTTCATAAGCATTAGTCTCATTCGGAGAGCAGCATGGGGCAGGGGTACTCTGTTATCTCAACAGTCACATCTGTTTTATGCAACTGTAAATGTTTGTGTGTGTGGTACATGGGTTTGTCTCTATGCATGCATGCAGGCAACAGTGAGCACAAGAACATAAACAACTGTACAACGTATGCAATATACTATAATATGTCTTATAAGCCTGAATGTTAGGTCATGAGTCAGTGGTCCAAACCCCAACACAAGAAAATTTTGACCAGACACCAAAAAGAATCTTTGAAATTGTTAAAAGTTTTTGGTTTTGCATATTGTATTTATTGAATTACCAGTTCAACTTTATTGTCTCTAAATTACAGTATATTTGCCAACATGAAGGTAGATGGGTTTTAAAGCCGACGCACTGGGGGTGGGGAAATTTATATTGATGTTATATAATATACAGCCTAAGAATATGTAATCAGTTCTATAAAAAGTCAACCAAGTGTTGACTTTTTAATTGCTAATTAACCATAAACTCCCACCAGTCAGCTACAAGCCCCAGATTCACAGAAAAAATACTTACAACCTTGACTCAGCATCATGCAGCCCTGCTTGTAGGGGTTTTATTGTGAGGTTTAAATTGTTTATAGGTAAAATGCAACACAAGTGAAAAAAATGAGACAACATATTAGTTTAAAATATGAATATGTAAATTAGACCATATTTCCTAACATAAATCAAACTTTTAATTAAAAAAAAAACTCTGTAAAGCTCTGTAAAAACATGGTGTTTCTAATCAATTATTTTAGGCATGGGAAGAAATAACTGACCCCTTTTTGGCGTTCTAAGAAAGATGCTGGTGTTTGTGGATGGTATATTTAGACTGAGCCAAAAAGAATTCAGGTCTACCTAAGAAGAATGTTTTTTATGATAAAAAGCAAGACGGTAAGAAAACACGTAGTCTAGACAGTTTATCAGGGAACCACGGAATGCCAAATATCCTGGAAGGTGTTCATATTATTTTGCAACCTCTGTATATAGAGCACCAAAATGAAAGCAAGAAAAAGAAAAAATTGGTTATTGGTGTGTTCATATTACTGTGTCGATCGTCTGTACTCGTCTATGCATGCATACACTGTTCTCTCTATGTGGCTGCACGTCCGTCTGTGCAGGTTCTGTGTGTGTGCGCACTTGTCTGTGTATCTCACCTTGACTTCAGTGAGAATGCGGCGTGCTTGTAGAGGACACTGGGACACAGGGCCCAGCTGGGGAGGGAGATGAGGCACAGCTGGGGATAATTAAACCCAGCACTGTCCTCATGACGGGGACAGGCAGCCAGGCTGGCCTGGTGTCCCCCAAACAGAGCAGCTTGGATTGGGACTGACTGTTCCCAGATCAGAGGAAAAGGCACAAATCTGACAGCGACTCAGCAGTGGAAATGCCTGGATAAAAACCCAAAGACACAGCTTGACTTTGTTATTATTTCTCTAAATGAACAACACATGATAACGCCACTCATTTGCAGTGATAGACAATGCAAGAGTGGAGGCATCTGAGAAGATAATTGGCCAGACCACTGATAACACGGAGGTTAACTGTTACGGACCTGGCCAACTTTATCAGCTCTAAATTTGCCTTGGCTCTGGTATGAAGCATGGAAGCTGGCCATGTCACAGCCAGGGCCTGCCTGCATCAAGCTGGGGCTGGGGTTTGTCTAATTTGAGGAATGCTTTTTCCTGTTTTTCCTCCACAAGGCTGATTAATTTACAATGGCACCGCACTCTGTCTCTGCTGCGCTGGTTCTGTATCATTGGAACTGAAAAGGTTTACTTTGAGTGTTGTGTTAGAAAAGTGAAACCCTTTCCAGATCACCCAAATATCTCTTTAAAAACCTATACAGCTTGCCAACTCAAACAGTTTTACATCGAATGAATTGACCTGTCCTACATTTAAAAAGCCTGTACTTGGTGCGATGATAAAATGACACTTTCCGAGAACCATCAAACTCCTGGCTCTTGCCAAAACCGCTGAGGTGAATGACCTACGGCGCAAAAACTGCAGTGTGATTAATCAGGAAAGGCTTGGGAGGAACGTACTGCTGACTGTGCCTGTGCTATCGCCACAGTTTTCACTTCCCACTGTTTGTTTAAATAAGTTCGACTGCGGAACGGAACCATTTGATTACAAAGGCATCGAGCTGGCTCATTAATGATGCCGCTAATGGCATCTTCCATCATTGTGGAATCACTGTGTTGTTGCACAAGCAGTCAATACAGCAGGCATTTCACCGCCTTTATCAAGTAACACTTTACTGGTCTGTAAAATTTGACTGTAGACATTTTATTTGCCACTTCTTGATAGCTGTGCTTGAAATATGGGCAGTGTGAGGTACCTATCTTGCTCTTCAACATGAGCTTATCTTACATTTGCTAGGTTGCAAATAATGTTTGTCTCCCATTTCTCTTTACACACTGTTTCATCTGTGTGTAACTTTGTCGCCTTCGCCATAAAATGAAGTGAACAGGGGCCAGTGGGAGATCATTAGTTGCAGTTAGGTGAGTTATTTCTCTGATCAGAGCCTCAGTGGTTAGTCTGAGAACGTGCTATATGTCTTCATTACAGAAATCATTATCATGTATTCTGAGTAATGGAGAGCCCAATTTCACTAGTTGTGAGTGAACATCTACAGGAATTTTGATTAAATCCCAAGGTACAGACCTAGATGAAATGATCTTTATTGGCAGTGATATTACTATCTATTGCCTGAACTTTCACAACAAATGGTATTTTAACAGAGCAAAGCTTATTTTTCCTATGCAGTCGATCTCCATGACAGGCATGGATCTCACAGGAAGATGTGTCGGTAGCTCTGCTACTGTAAACAACACACAAAACCGATACAGGCAGGCACACAGACACGTGCACACACCATGATCAGTCAGCCGTGTGTTGCAAAATAGACTCTGGATGCATTATCAAGCGGATTAGGAGCAAAACTGATAAACCCTGTAAGCAGAGCAGCTCACAAACAAGTCATGTGTTTGTTCATTTGGCCTTCATATTTACTCCAGTCTCTGTAACCAACAGAGAATGAGAATGGCACTCATTTCATATCAGGTAACTACAGAGATTAACAAACACTCTCTCCTGCTTCAGTGGCCATCGCAGCAGACAGATAACAGCGATCCCTCCCTCAGTTCTACACATACACAGTGCAAAGTAAAACAATTTAATTTCAGTGCATCTTCATGTCTATGAAAGGATCATTAAACTGAGGCCTAATAAATGCAGCTAACCATGATGGATGGCTGAACAACTTCATGGTCCTCTTCCTGCCTCGATGGAGATAAGTTGTTTCTGTGATGCCTCATTCATTGTGACATCTCCTCCGGGTTCTTGTGGGGAGGGAACTCACTCCACCCCTCGAATCCATCAGGCTTTAGAGCGGGGCTCTATACAGCTTGTTAGCGTAACACGTATGACCATGTAGGAGCCCTAATGAGCGGGGAGCTAGCCGAGAGAACTGTGTCTGGACGACAGAGAACATAAATCTCCTGTCCTGCTCAGCACCCTGGGGACTGCACGAGCACCAAAAATGTGTGAGTCTACGTGAATCTACGGACCATGCGTGTGTGTGTGTCTGTGTGTGTAGGGCGTGCATGCATGCGAACACACACATAATGCAGAAGACTATAGCAGTATCCTCCTGGGAGCCTCATCTACCATAGTTGAAAAAAGCAGGTTGTTTGAATTATGATCTAACAATAGTGTTCCACTCCCGCTCTAAATGAAAGCAATACTGGCATATCTATCATTACCACAGGACTTGCACTCAGCTTGCTTATTTTTATTTGGAATGAGTTTTGGAAATCAATCCAGCCCTACTCTGCTTTTCACAAACCACCATGCAGGTTATGATAATTTCTCTCTGTTTTCACATTCCCTGTACATAAACTCCAGTCTGTGGCATTGATCAGATTTAGTGTGTCTCACTCGCTTCCTTCCTGCTTCCGGAGAGAACTCTGTCTGCTATGCTTATCTGCTGTACCTCGGCGATAGAGAGCAACGTGTACACTAGTAGTCTTCTTCCTGAGACATACCTTCCTTCACCTTGCAGGGCAAAGGACTGCGGTGTGAGGTGTGTAATGAAGGTATGAAACTCCATTAAAGTCTTGATTTGTGGATAAATTTTACCTCTTCCACTGTGGGGTGGGAGCTTGTGTGCAGCTTTAAATAAAACTGTGTGTTCATGTCTGGGTGTCTGCTTCAGAGTGAGAGAGAGGGAAAGAGAGAGAGAGTGTGGTATGGACAATGTGCTTGCATGTGTGCCACAGGAATGTGTACCAGAGGGTGTGTGCGTGAGAGAGAGAGACAGTGTATGTGTGAGTTATATAGCCCCGGGGAGCTGCTATGGTCATATTTTAATAACTCGCAGTAAGTTGGATTATGTACTGTGGACTTGTAATATCACACCATCAGGACAAAGGCCTAACAGATTCTCTATTAGCTGGCCCTTAGCAGAAACAAAAAAAAAAAAAAAAAAAACACATATCAAGGGACTCGCCAATACATTGTTTTCAGTTTTGCAGCACTTGTGAAAATGTGAGCTCCCACATGATTCCAGTTCAAAGGTATGCCTTCACCTTTTTGTCTGCCTCAGCACGCAGTGCTCTCTCTTCCAGCTACAATGAACAGAGCTCCAGGTTTAATAGGCCTTAAGTAGAGCACCCCCTTTGCTGCCTTTGAAGAGCAAACACTCTCTACCTCGCACACACAGACACACACATACACACACACACACATATATATATATATATACACACACACACACACTGCTGTGTGAGCAATAAAAAACAGTGGAACAGTGGCTAGTTCTCTCTCTGACACATCAAAAGGGGAGCTGAGGGGAGTAATGTGCGGAATGATGTGTGTGTAGACCAAGGCCGGGATGCCATTCATGGTTGTACTGTTGTGGTTTTAACCGCCGGAGGAGACTTTAAGGCTGTGGCTGGCAAGTTCCACACAGTAGTTTTAACACATGGCCTGCTGCAATCTTAACTGCTGTTTGTGTATCATCAAAAAAAAAGAGGGACAGAGAGATAGATTTGCTTTAGTGCCTTTTTTCTTTACCTGAATAAAGTGCAGAGAACACAACTACATGACAGTCAGCAGTATCACTTCTTGTCGTTAAAATCACATAGCTCACTCTACAAAACAATAAAGACTCTAATGAGCATTGGGAAAAAACTGTGTTTTTGAGAAAAAGACAGTGAAACTTAAGCGGGTGCGAACACACAGCATGGGTGCATCTGTGTGGGTATGTACTTGCATGTAAGCACATATGCATGTTCTTGTCTGACTGTTAGCTATCGTATAACTCAGGCACTGAAGGAGAAGGGGAAAGTTACAATTAGCCTGCTGCCGAAAGCATAGCCTCATGCTATAGGGCATGTTTATGCTTTAGTCACGCAGTAATTACATATGTCATCTTTTGTTTTCTATTTCCCATAAAATGGGGAACATAATGAGGGAAAAAGCAAATTAGAAAAAAAAATTACTACATGGTGTTCTTTTTGTCTTCAAGCTCATTTAGACCTCAGAGAACATCTATGGGGTTTGAAATGGGAGGAGAGGAGGGGAAGAGAGGACTGTAAACAAGGACTTTGCTTCTCCAGATGGGAAAGTTCTGCTAAGCTGTAATGAGAATGCATAATGACGCAAATGAGCTTGATGGAGCTAGACATGGCAGCACCCTCATTCGGGAATGTGAAAACAAAAGAAAAACCCTATTATCATTTTTTTTTTATTTTCTTGTTTTACATGATATCCATTTCGAGCTGTTAGTGGAATGTTTAACGGAACATGTTCCATTTCTTTTTCATATATATATTTATTTATTTTTTACAGCTGTGCCCAATAGGGATGGTCGATGAAAAGGCAAGTATAAATGATAAAAAAAAAAGAATAGGAGTGACTGGTCCTAATGGGACTGTTTTCAGCAGCTGGATTAACAAGCCTGTTTGATTTCCCTCTCCTAAGTGAAGTTGTCAGCCCATGTGTCCAGCATGCTGGATGTTTAGGATGTCTAAAAGAGTTGTGTTTTCTGGCACCGACTGATAATAAATGCTAAAGGGGTGACCTTATGTCTCTTTCCCCCGTGTTGCTCTACGGTCATTCTCAAAACAGACCGAGAAATCCTCCTGAGCCGAGGGTCAAGAATCCATCACCGAGGTTTTTACAATAACACGCATTTCCATACTGGCTCTGTGAGAAACCGGCCTGAGGGAAGAGAGAATTGCCTCTGGTTGGTAGTGAACTCCTCTCAAAACATCATAATGCAGCATACTGTATTACTTTCAATTGGATCTCTCCTGTGTTAAATAAGGTTAAAATACTTGTAGCTCTCTGAGTGTGGTTCTTTACATATGCAAATGTGAGAATACTGAATTGTCTGTTTCATTTCCATAATGTGAATCATAAATGTGCCATAGATTTACTTGGGTGATTTCAAGCTATGCTCAGAAACAAAATCCATATCCGGACCTGTAAAAAGGAACAAAAATTAGAGTTGTGTAAGGAATGCTAGATTACACAGACATATATGGACAAAACACACACACGTTTCATAGATCATTGTATTGTGAAAGAGTACTATGATTGTGAATTACTTTACCAAGAATGTTTTGATGAAAATGTATTGCCTTTTCCTTGGAAATGTGGCACAGCAGTCGATATGGTTCTACAGACTCTGTAATACTCTCCACTGTGAAGGCAACAAACTAAAGACGCTCTTCGACTGATGAAACAATAGAGTAGGAGGAAGGGGGGAACATTCTTTTGCCGAGTCTGCATTATTGGATTTGGATTGTAACATGGTAGTATCAAGTTAGACTGAGAGGGGTCTGTGAATATCGTGTTGGAATCACAATAGACAAGGGCCGATTGTTATTGCACCGCACTTCCATTAATAATTCAATCATTTGACCCGTGACACGATTTCCCGTAAAACAATCTGATCCTCTGAGGGCTGATAGAGATATTTGAAATCTATGTGTGTGTGTGTGTGTTGTGTGTATGTGCGTATGTCTGTTTTGACCTTCCCAGTATGACACAGAACCGATGCCTGAGGCTAGAACTACAAGTATAATATTTAGAGGAAAGGAGAGGAGAGGAAAGAAAAAGGGAAGAGAGGAGATGAGAGGAGAGACAAAATATCAGAAAGTGTGAATACCGCACTGATCTGTGCTGCAGTGTTTCCCGAACTAAAGATGTGCCTGCCCCAAGGGTGCTCCGATAAGCACGCCACAGAAATGGAAGGCCTTACTCAAACTATGCACTTAAAACTGAGCAGCACTCTGAGAGCACAAGCAGAAATCAGAACAGAGTATGCAGAGTGCATTAAATGTAAAAACACAGTTTGTGAGTGAGTGAAAACAAAGCCCAGTAATATTATAATACATTGTTTGGGGGATCACTACTGACAGAGGTAATGTTGCTGTTCCAGCTTTGGCCTACGCACACACTAAGACTCACACAAGTGGACGTAGATGAATGAAGGGATGCAAATGCATACGCAGTTACACACATATACACAAAATAACAACACACTCACATGCATGTGCAGGAAAATAGCAGGGGTGCCATCTATCAGGCTGGAGACTGGAGCATTGGAAGGGGAAATCTTTCCTGTGATGGCTGCACATGAGGTCTGTGGCAGCGCTGTCACATTGTGTTTGGCTGGGACACAGGAGCTATGAGGGGCTACGAGTGGCAGAGGGCATGGACACAGTGTACAGATATAATGAACTTGGGAAATAGCTGGAGCATGGACAGACACTGTGATTCTGTCACAGCTACTGGTGCACCTACTGCTGCTGCAAAAAAAGGGAGGAAGGAGGAGAGGAAGTGAATTGAGTGCAGAGAAGAAATGAGTGAGGAAGAGGCAAAGGCAATGATCAAGACAGAAAAACAGAGAGAGAATTAGAAACAGAGAAGCCCTGGGAATGCATAAGCAGCCCCGCAGAAAAACACAGAGCTAATCACTCCTGGATTGGTGAGGCAATACCGGTGTTATACCAGAAGAATATTTACTCTAATTAGAGCCAGCTAATGTGTCTCCAGGTATAAAGGCTGTCGGCACTTTCCTGAGAATAATTAGAAGTACAGAGCATGCATTCTCCAGGAGAGCTGTGCAGAGCTCCCTTTGTACACCATTAACAGTTCACTGACAACAAAAGCGGAGTTAATAGAATGTAATGTGGTCTCCTCACCCATCCGTTTGTTGAAATGGTCATTAGGGTAATGCAGAATAATTCCCTCCTTCTGTGCTTCAACCCAAAACTCAATGACCCCTCCCAGCCCACAAGTGCCCTTCTGCAATATTTTTTTTAAAGTCCTGCCTCCATTTTCCTCTCATTCCCCTTGACGGAGAACTTCTCTAGTCTCTGTCCTCCACATTAACATGATAAACAGGATTTCATGCCGCGTTACAATCATCAGTCTTCGTAAAACATACAAAATCCTCTATAAAAGAATTAATTCTGCTTTGGAGAGACAGAGCCAAATGTATAGATTTACAATTCCACACTTGAGTTCCCCACCATGTTTTAATGCATCATAAACACTTGGTGTTTTCTGGTCTCTGTTCCAATAAAAACAGAGCGTGGGGGTGTAATATCTGGAGCTGGGGGAAATTAAAGCTGAAGTTCCTCTCCTCCTCAGTGCACTCCAAGCGCACACACACACAAACACACACACACACACACACACACACACACACTTAGACATACAGATACACACACGGTTAATCAGCAGCCCAGAGAGAAATCTAAGACCACATCTACACCCAGTGGAGGGAACCTGATACAACCACATCTTTTCCCCCCTTCCGACATTCCCCTCTTTCTCTTAATCATCAACAAACACACACACACACACACACACACACACACACACACACACACACACACACACACACACACACACACAGTTCCTGCTGATAAATTAGACGCAAGGCTCAGTATGATTAACTAAAGTTAATGAAGACTGAAAGTGATCTCAAACAAGGTAACCATAGAAAGGAAGTCTTTGAAAAAACATGAAAATTGAACAAGAAAACCAGTGGACATTTTTTTTTTCCATTTCTGCTTCTACTACTATTTCCAAAAGCCCTTTCAGTGTGCAGTGACAAACATAACCCTTCTGACTGGTGGAAAAATAAATCATACTTTCAAGTGAAGACAAATGCCTTATCCGTTGGGAGTAGCCTAAGGCTGTAGTCATAATGGCCTCCCCCTCTCTCTCTCTTTCTCGCTTGCTTTTTCTCTCAAGGCAGGGAGTTTCCCCGAACTAGTTTTAAATGTCCGCCCAAACCAGCCTTACACAGCACAAAGCTAGTACAGGGTAGATCATGAGCAAGGAAGATATTACTGTTTTAAAACTTATTTTATGATAAACTCAAGGATGGTGAGAAGCACTTTAAATCCTGGAGGCAAAACTGCTGTTCTGAGTAAACAAGAGAAACCCCATTAGTCACATCTCTGACTGACAAAACACAATTATGATCAACACAAGGCACAAGGCCATTGTTCATGTCTGATCCCGTGTCGGAGCCATAAAATCATGGATTCCCTAATGTTGCAATCCCTGTGTGTGTTTTGCCTGGCTCAGGCTTGGCTCAGCGCAGGGCAGGCCAGCTGCAGAAGTCTGTCGCCTCTCCTCTCTCCCCTCCTCTGCTCTCAGTGCTATCAGGTTGCCACTCCTCCTCCTCCAGCCCATTACACAGGCCTCTTTATGCTGCGCTAAAAGCTGCTCATGTTCAAACACTCCTGGGAAAAGCTCCTTAAAACACGTCAGGATGAGAGGCCCTGTCTGGTAAAATATTAATAGGAAGTTAATTGGTTGTTAATGGACTGGTGCTTGGGTAGGAATCGCCCTCCATTAGATAGGCCACCGAAATAACCCATTCAGAGGTGTCATCTTACCACCTTCACAATCTAATTGTCTTCCGGTCACTGTAGTCGTGAGTTGTGGTAACCTGGTGTTAAAGAGAGTTTTATGTAAGGTCCTGCAAGAAGTACTGTACCCCGTGAGCTTGGTATTGTGGGTGTTGGGTTACTTTAGCGTCAGGTTTTAACTATCCCCGCTTGTCTTTTAGTTGTGCACTGTTTTCTTTTGTGTCATCCTCACACATTGGAAGTGAACTGTGAAACTCTTTCCTTCTGTTAATCTTTCCGTCATTTACACATAGGGAAATTTTTCTAACCTTTGTTGTTTGAGGCCAGTGTGTTTGTGCTTTCTGTGGCTGCCATTACCCAACAGGAAAAATCCCTCTTCTGCTAGAGTAGGCATGTAATATTGATGCAGAGCAGACTCGGAGAAACAGAGAAATCAAATGGAATCTACACTAAGTTCAAATGTTGACATCAACACATACATTTTTGATCATTGCAAACTTACAAGATGCCATTCCTTCTAAGAAAAGCCAGTGGGGCATATGTAGCAGCGAATATATTTAGAAATAAGTGATATTTCAGCATGTCTTTCAATCCCAACTTTGTTCAGCTCCAGTTCATTTATGAGAGGGACAAATACTTGTTGAAAGAAGTTGTTCAGGAAATGGGACCTAAAACAGCAGTAGAAGTTACCCAGCCAGACTGCTTTTTACAGTTCGGGTTTTTAAACGCACAATGTAACTAAAATACACCAGCTCTTAAAGATATGTAATTTTCATTGTATGAAATGTCATGTTGAGTATAGTAAAATCTGCTTTTTTTAAAAGAAAGGAAAAAAAACCCACATTTTGATTTAGTTTACAATATCATGTCCCCATAAGATGAAGCTTTTACTTCCAAATTATGTATTACTTTTTCACAATTTAGCCCTGAACTGTGCTTTTATTCAAATGCATCCATTGAATACGGTTACCCTTTAATGCTATGAGCTCCCCTCTCGTGACTCTGACTATTTAACGGTAACCTTGTTCAAACACTTACTGAATCCGTGTCCAATTCCATTACGAAGCAAATGTCAATGGATCCAACAGATGAGCTATTGCTGAGCTTCATTTAACTGGTGTAGGTTCAACAGCTGCCACTAGATGGTATTAAAATGGAGGCAGCGATTTCAGATCGGTAGGCTTGGCTGTTTCTTACAGGATAACTAAATGAAATAAATCAGCCAGGCCACCTCGTTCTACTCTGTTATATGTCCTGGTTTCCTGGTTTGTGATCTATTACCTGGCTGTGTGGAGACTGAGATAATCCTGATGGCAGGTAATGCAGCGGTAGAAAAGACTTGTGATGTTTTTTAAAGCCTGTCTGTCCACTTGACTGAATTGCAGACTGAAATGAAGCTATCAGACAGAGAAAAACAGAAAGATTACTGTATTATCATCGGAATGCTCTCAAAAGAGACCATACTTTAACCATATTTGTGGAATAATGCGATAACAACTCTATCTTCAACATTAAGCAACAGATACACAACCATGCTTCAGTTTTATTACGTTAAGCTGTAAATGTT
This sequence comes from Xiphias gladius, assembly GCF_016859285.1. Classification (NCBI taxonomy): domain Eukaryota; kingdom Metazoa; phylum Chordata; class Actinopteri; order Istiophoriformes; family Xiphiidae; genus Xiphias; species Xiphias gladius. The sequence continues at coordinate 21,528,069 of NC_053422.1, forward strand.
GCATCAAATGACAAGATTCTTGGCTGGACCTTTGATGTTTAGCAAAATGGTCAAAAGCTACAATGAATACATGATGATAAACAACAAAGCACCTGCAAAGAACACTTTAAGAAACTTTAGAAAAGTTACAACAGTATGAAATGTCTAATCTGGAAAATCTGTACTTGGATCTGTACTCAAAGACAAGCAAACTTAATTATGTCCAATAATTTCCTTCATTGTTTTTGGTGTGACCTTTTGACGTCACAATATTCATAAATATACATTTTAAATTTGAATTAATGCAGTGCCTTTGCAGCTTAAAAGTGTATTTATTTTGTCGACACTATTAGTTGACTACCATTTCAATGGATGAGAACAGCTTTCCAAAGAGTTTTTATATGCCTTCAGGTGAGACAGCTTTGCTTCTTAGCATACATTGCACAACCATTTATTAACTGTCAGTCAACGGCACTGTTCATCTCAGGTGCACACAATAACATCCATTGTTGGAAAAAGCTTGTCCTAAGTTCAAACTACTGCACACACAGACAAGCTATGGTGGTGTGAATTCGGCAAAAATGTTTTTCTTACTCCTGTCCTGCCTCTCAAAATGAAATATTGCCTGTTGTCACTATCTGTATGAAGGGTTGAGGAGGTCTACATGCCTTGCTGTTGGCCACTCATGGGCTTGTGTGGAGTAATGCATGCTAAGTGTTTCAATCAGCTCCAGAAACATTTGGTGTGTGTGATACAGAGAACAGGCAATAAGAAGAACAGAGTAGATGTAGCTAGATTACATTAGGCTGGAAGAATGTGCTGTATTCCCTTCTGTTAATATCCATTCATAGGCTCACTGTGCCCCGCTCTCACACAGTAGGTAAAGAGAGGCTTATCCTTTTTTCACCTTGTAAAATCATAAACCCTCTCTAGCCATTTAATCTTTACCAGAGATGGTTGAAGGACTGGGTAACAAAGCTCAAGTGACCAATAGGACAATCACAGAGACCCCTCTCTCTAGGCTGTTTTGTGGAAAAGGATGGGCTTGACCATGCCGGAGAGGATCTTGGGCACATGAACGCTCACAATCTCCGAGATCATCTCTGGGAAGTTGACACGTGTCTGCAGGGACTGAGCTTGGATGAACAGATCATAGGTGAACTGGTGTAACTTCTTCACAATCTGAGACAGAGGTAGACAGCGACAAAAATACCATGCAGAGGTTATTAGAAACAAAGGCGATGCACTTGTAAATGTGTACAGCAATGAAAAAGCACAAAGCCTGCAGTTAAAAAAGAAAAAAACGAAGTACTTTGAAGCCTGTGTTTTGACAAAACCTTTAATAAGTGGTTTAAAATGATGACACTCATTGTGACGCTCTAAGCTCCACAGGCAGGGTAAAGCCGAAGGGGTTTGAACTGCAAAGTCTTGACTAACTCTGGTCTGCTGCCTAAAGGGCCCTGTCAGACAATCCCTGGCTGCCCTCCAGCTCATAAGGCATTAGAAGATATGAGATGTCAGTAGGACACAGACAAAGCTGAGCTTTTAAGGGTAAATCCAAAGTGAAAGACATGAGGCTGAAGCGGCTGCAGCTCCGGTCTCTGTGGAAGGAAACCTTTCCAGCACGTTGCACTTCTGAACACGTCCCAGTCAGTTTTTCCTTCTACAACTTATTGTTCTAAAGGTATTAAGGAAGAAAGCTTCTACACCCTCTAGTGGTTACACATCTACCAAGGGTCTTTACATACTCATAACCCAACAAGAACAATATATTTTAAATCCATATAGTGAAGTAGTTTATGATATATATATGCATAATTATACACACACACACACACACACACACACACACACACACACACACACACACACACACATATGTATATATATATATATATATATATATATATATATATATATATATATATATATTTATTATAAAAAGAGTCAGAACTAACTGTACAGTAAAATCAGCTTCTGCAGCCTTCACAAACCATCATAAATAACCAAAATCTCTTAAAAACTGGAAACTTACGGGTTGTTTAAATTAAAAAAAGGTCTCAATGCATGCTTTATTTCAGGTTTTACTGACTTTATTTTTTTTGGCTACATATGTGCCTGAAGCAGGAGTTTGAGCAAAACTGGAATTGCAGTCTGCAGCTACTGGATGAAATCAGCCGCAACTGGTTTTCTTGTGCTTTGCATTTGTGTGTTGCGTGGGTCTTTATTACAAGTCCTTATGGAGTTGTTTTTGATGTAGCAATGCTACCACTAGAGGGTGACTCTCATTTTCCATTCCAATAAGCAGCCAGCATAGGGAAGCTAAAACAGGAGTCATATGACCCTTTGGTATGTGTTTAACATTAGTTGACGGCTGGAAATTTGTGCGCAAACTGTTAGTGTACCCTGGGTTGTTACTTGCAAAAAAATTAGAAGGCATTTCTTTTGTCAGGATGATATTACAGTCTGTACGGGTGTATCTGTAATTGAATACAAATAGACTGTTGATTAAATTGTACATGGAATAAGTGATGGATTAAACTGAAGTAATCCAGCCATGAAGTGTATAAAAAAACATTGTATCCTAGTTAGTAATTAATAAATCAACACTGTATTGCTGTAAGACAAATACAGTGTTTGTGTACTTGGGGGGTGCCCTGGGATCTAAACTATTTCCTGCTCAGGTGATTCTGTGACACTAACTAAAAGGACATTTATATATTTCATTTCATTTCAGAGTTATATGTGAAATGGAATTGTGTGTATTACCGACTGAAGGGAGTCCAGCAGCTGTGTGAGCTGAAACAGTCTCTGTGTACGGGTGGTCTCTCCGCTCTGGCTGGCCAAACGGTCCAGCTCCTTGATGTAGGAGGTCCGCAGTTGATCAAAACAATGTTGGCTCTTTAGGCCCTCCACTGGCACTGTGACCACAAAGCCAGAACACAACAGTAACTCTCACAGACCTTATCCACCCCATCAGTTCTCTGAAGTATGGCTACACTCTATTGTAGTCATATTTTAATTGCTGGGTTGACATTCAAGACGTGGTCTTAGCTGACTCACTGATGCTGAAGAGGACCAGGGCCTTCATGCAGAGGAACTCCTCTTGGGTGACCTTCAGCATGCAGAACCTTTGGGAGAGCAGCTTCATTCTCACGCAGTGTTCGTACATAGTGGACATTTGCATCCGGTGGCTGTGACAAAGGGACCGAAAAAACAGTGGATTCATTACCATGCAGGTCAGAAGCAGCACAGCAGAGTGACAGAGATGTCATGCAGACAGAATGAGGGTTTTGCAAATGTTGCAAAAAATACCAGTCAAGGGAAAGCTGCTATGAGGGCATGTGGCTGGCCTTACCATTGGGAGCAACACCCTCCTTCAACACCGAAGACAATTTACTGATAAGAGGCTGTGGAATTGTTATTTACACTAATCAGCCACGACATTTAAACCAGCCACAACATTCACAACAGTCATACATATATCGTGCACAGTGATTTGTTTCAGGAACTTTGTGTTAATTTTTAAAAGCAAAGAGGGGGTTGTAGTGCAAATCCAAAATTGTCAAAGTAAAAAAAGGAATGCTGTAGTGACTCTTGTTGACTGGTGACTGGTTTTGCAAAGATGAAACAGAATAAATCATCTGAGGTGATCTGTCTGCGGCCATCTATATCAGACAGAAGGGAAATGGTAAGAACAGAACAGACTTGTTTACTGTCTCGCCTATAAAGGCAACGTTCATTGTGTGATTTTTCAGCCTTCCTCTGAAGCTCGTATTCCACTGTGCCTTTCTTTCCAATCTTGATGACAGGTAAAATCTCATGATATTATAACAAATACAAATATCAAAATGATTATTACAGCTGTTTAGGTCCAAACAAACTTTCTTTACTTTATAAAGAAACTTTGTCGGGTCTGACAAACTTTTATTAACTTTGTTTGATTCAATGTTAGATCTTTATAGAAGTACACTGTGTAAAATGAATATTTTTCATGACTTACTCATTGAAGACTAGGTCAGGAGCAAAGTAGAGCATTGAGCTGTTAGTAAGTGTGTAGGACCTCCAGCCCATAGCAAACACCATCACCCCCATCCATGACAACTGAATCACCGACATCTGATCATCCACATGTAGGTCACGGAAACCTGTTAACAACACCAATTTTCATCAAACAACTGCTCCAGTCAAAGTGATAAAACATGATTGAATAACACCACACAGGTCAATTTAATAAATGGGAAGACTTCAAATTGTTAACAACAAAGATTACACAGTAAGGATTCATTGCTGGCCATTTCCAGCCTGCAAGTTTTGGCTTAAATATAAACATATCCCCCTCTAGTGGTTAACATTTGAACAGGCTGCTTTGCATTACATAGGATTGGCTGCTCCAACATGGCAGTTAAATTGGCACAAAATTATTTAATTAAATTCAACATTCTGGCTGTTATGTGGTGAACAAGATGGGGGCCCTACCCAATGCTAACAAATATGAGATACTTTTCCCAACTATGACAGCAATTTAAAGCTCACAGCCTTGTTAGAAACAACCTTGTGTAACATGGACTAGTTGGCAGGATGTTACCTTGGCTCAAACCGTTACCTGGTATTGCCTTGGCCCAACGCACCACGGTTACCAGCTGTCTTTCCCCGAGCTCATTCAGGCTGGTGAGCAAGGACGCAGGGCTGTCTGGCTGGGCAGGGTCATGTCCTGCATTAACCAAGGCTGGCTCAATGGTCTGCAGGACGCTGAGCAGGGATAAGTGGGAGCGCAGGGTCGGGGGCATGCCGAGAGTCAGGGCCTGGGGTGTTGCTGAATATATACAGACAGAATGATACACAAACCAGACGAACAGCACAAAAAGAAAATAATACCAAATCTTTTATGGCAAGAGGAAGCTCAATATTGAGTTGGCATGATACTTGAGCTTGTGGGACACTAGTCCTCACCACCTTGAGCCCTGGCAACCGCACTTCCAGGCTCCAAGATTAAATCTTTCTTCCCAGCCCTCTCTTCTCTTTCTCCAGGCCCCCAGGAAGCTGGAGATTGCTCCTCCACTCCGTTTCTCGTTTGTCCAGCTCCCTTCAGCCTGCGGCCTAAAATCCACCACACACAGTACAGACAAGTAGAAGACAAAAAGGGCAAAAAGGAGATAAGGAGCTTCAATTTCATGTTGTTTTGTCTGATTATTACACAATAGATAAAGTCATGAAGATACTGTAATTACTATAGATAAGGGTATACTTAAATGATGATTAGCCCGTGGAGCTGTTCCCTATTGTAACCATGTGGAAAGGTTTTTCATCATTGGCTGTTAGGCAAAAAAAAAGCTCTTTTGGCCTTTGCTAAAATCCATTTGTTACAATGTATTTAAGCTAGAACATTCGATTAGAAAGTTCTGATCCAATGCATGTAAGGTATCTGACCACCCTGGCCCCATTTTCCAAGTACACGCCACACATACTTTCCTTTCTCTATCTCTCACTCTGACCTTTAATTCCTCACCTTTAAGGCTCATTCCTGACATGAAGCACCTCTTTAAACGACACGAGGCACAGTTTTTCCGCCTCAGTTTGTCGATGGTGCAGTCGTTCCGGCTGGCACACAGGTGGTTCTGCTTACCTGGAGGCACACAAAAAATCCAAGGGGGATGAGGGAAGTGAGAGCAACAATGCCTTGGCTTCCACTCATAGCAACGATATGTGGGTGTTCACTGATAACAAATAACTCTTCCTCATAATGTCAGGTCACTGTGCCCTGCCCGCCTGAGTGATTGAGTGGGCGTAAGAAATTAAATCAGAGTAATTGTGAGTGTGCTCTCACGTGTGTTAGTGTGTGTCCCACCCACCTGCAGCAGCCCTCTTGAAGAACACTTTGCAGCTCCCACAGGTGACCGCTCCATAGTGACAGCCTGAGGCATCGTCACCGCACACCTGACACACTCTCCTGTCTGACAGGTACAAACCTGGAAAAAAACCCTCATGCCTGGACAAACACACATAAACAAATACAAAAATTATGTTTTTAAAGGATTCAAAAGGGGGCACAGACATTACTGAAACATTTTAAAAGCAGTATTATCCCTTGCAGCTATAATATACCCATAAAAAATTAGGGCAAACAGACGAATTAGCAATAGATTTGGGTCACTAGGTCTGTCCTCAGAGTGTAAGTGTGTCTGTTATGACATTGGGGTGCTGACTCCCTAAATCCAATCCATTTATAGTAGGAGATTTCCCTATCTCATGACTGATTACATGACATCACGTCAAGTTGATTAAAACCAAAGTATCCTATGATTAAAGAATTCCAGAGTTAGTCTTTATTATGAATCAGTAAGTAAAAATAGAACATTTTCTCCCACTCCAAGTAAAGGATCAGCAACAGGTGCTGTATCTCTTGTTTATGGTGACACTGATATATCAACTCCTATTTTTGCTTAAGTAATCACAGCACAAATAAGGACATTTTTTGGAAAGTTAGTGATAGGATGACCTTTGATTCAGTCTAGCTGTATGCTGAAACACTTGGCCAAGGCCAACAGCACATGGGGCTGTTGCAGCACAAATGATTTATGCTGATACAAAACTGAGTCTACAACGGAACGAGGCATGATTGTACAATGTATCAATGCAAGTTATGGCGAATAATAATACATAAAAATCGTGTTTACTGCATTTGATTTATTTGTGCTGTTATGATGCTCTGCAGCCCTTTACAGCAATACCCAGACGTTAAGTACAAAATCCGGCCAGACAGCACAGCTTTAATATCAATGAATTTAATAAAGCCTCAAATTCGTAAGACTCCTTTAAAAGTTAAAGACAATCAAACAATGTAACACTCCTTAGAACCAACTTTGACGCATGGCGGATTAAAGCATGGTCACTAGTCACGCTTTTCGCGCTCCATTTTTGTTTTTTTTTCTGATTCAAGAAAGATGAGACTGAACGAATGGTAGCAATAAGTGTATGTTGCTCTTTATTATCCTCCTGACCTGGTGCCATGAGTGCACTGGGAAAGAAATTCAGCCCTGGACTTTTCAGCTGGGGTGGGGGGAGGTGGGGGTGGGGATGTAGTGCCCAGGTTGGGTCTACCCAGGTCTAATATGCCCGACGGCCGTTACGCTACTGCCTGTTGCCAATGCAAAACAGCACAAATTATTATTATTATTTACCTGAAACTGCGATCTGCGCAATCCATCCAAACTGAAGGTTCGGTCTTGATAGAGGAAAAACTGGCCTGTCCTTGAGCAATTGCACTTTGATATCTTTCCACTTGGCCATACTCTTTTGCAATCGCTGCTCTTATGGCACCTTTACCACCCTGCTCGCCCTCGCTGTACCAGACACACTGGCAGTCCTGCCTGGATCCAAGAGGGGTTTGCTCACAGTTACAATATTTACACAAGAAATCATGTCCATCGGATCCGCTTCTCTCTGGCTCGGATCGACCGCTGTATACGCGCTCATTTGCGCACCACACACCCTGGGTATCTCTGTACAGGTTTGGATTGGCAGAGTAAGCACGATATTGTTTCAAAGGTAAGAGCCCATCCATCTTAGAGGGCGAGGGAAGCTTTACCACCGCGTTCATGAACAAGTTTGATTCCTTGCAGACATGTCTGGATATCACCGAGCCGCGCGTCACGGTTTGCGCGCTGTCCACTTCGCCCGATCTGAGCAAATCCATGCAGCTCACTTGCTGTATGCCATGACACGCTTCTCCAAAGTCGTCCTCTCTTAGGCTATTTTCATTCACCAGAAGCCTGCTGCCCCCTGGGTTCATAATTCCAGCCGCTCCTAACTCCTGCACTCCCACCGAACTGTTCCATATATTGGGCTCGTAGTCTGCAAAGGCACTACTGGAGCCAAGGCTCATGTTGTTGAGCGGAGAAGACACCGGATCCAAACCCAAGGACACTGAAACTGCCTTACTGAGCTCAACAGTTGTCGGGCAGGCAAAGGTGTCCGCAGTGCCCAACCGATTCCGCTCATTCACTCTTAAAGAGTTTGACGTTTCTTCTATAGCGGGCAATCTCGAGTTGTGGGCCATCTTCTGCACGCGTCGCGGTGGTTAGAACGGTGCGCTCGGTGCACGGAGAACAAATAAAACACAACACTTTCCAGGCGAGAAAATTCCTACCCAATGAGACTCCGGTCATATGTCTCAGTGGACAGGAAATTCAGATCAGTCGTCGACGTAGGTTGTAACAGGGTAGGGAGGTCCCGGCGATCCGCTTCGCGTTTGAGGAGCTGGGAAACTTTTTACAAACGGAACGTTTTTTCCACCGCTGAGCCTCCGACGATTAGATGCGACTGAAACGCGCTTCATGAGCAACGATTAGAGATCGCACAGGAAGACGTAGTACTTCGGTAGAAAGAGTGGTTTACATACTGAACAATGGCCCAGTGTAGTTAATGGAACTCATTATCTCGATGATCTATCGTCTGAATCCCACCACCGCGCTACTCGTTATTTGAATGGAAAACATAACCCCAGGTCTGGCGAGAATAGCCAGGGTTAAACAGTAAATTCACAGTATATCAACACAATACTGGGCCGGGCTGCTGCCATGTTACTCTGTTACACGCTCGGTGACAGCTGCCGCGTCCGTCAGCTCTACTGTGTTAAATTATATTTTAATTTATGCATTACTTTATTTGTTTGTTCGTGGTTGATGAAATACAAAAACAAAAAGACACAACATATCCACAAACAAAAAGAAAAATACAGCCCATCTATTACATGGATGGTTAATGCATGGTCTTGTAGTCACACTACATTTTCATTTGTTTATTTTTTTTTTTCAAATCAAAATCAATCGAATTTCTCTTAACGTAGGCATATTTCCTTGTGTGATGTGGTTATATCACACACGTTGCCGGGTCGTCTCTGGGAAGCCTGCGTTTTGTAGTTGAGACAGTGAGAAGGCAGACGTGCAGTGGCTGAAGTGGAGGATTTGGGGATTATATACAGAACATCAGTGCCATTGTATTTATTTTCTGTTCATATTCACAACTTGGTTTTATCTTTGATTACAGCTCGTATGTTTTTATCCTGCACAATCAGTTTGCCTCATTAGCCACACTATAGTTGATGGGAACTGATGCACACACAACACACTGAGAGTGTTTCTTTGTATTTTATTTCTGCAATAAAGTATACAGGATTTAACATTTATTTGGGATAATAACAAGTGCATTAAATGCCTTTGCTTTCATTAATCAGTATTAATTAGGTTTTCATTAGTTGACATATTGAAATTGCAAATGTGTGTAATGAAATTGACAAGGACAGCAGCAAACCATTTTATATATGAGAGCACTGATGATATGTTAGCCTCATATATTTGCAACCCTGAACTAGACTGGTAACCTAATGTTTTTTTGTTCCTTTGAAAACAGAAATGTATTTCCAAGGAGAGTTGTCATTTTCTTGGTGACTTATTTACCAATGAAATGGTATTAAAATCATGGACATTAAAGGCATCAAAGCACAGTATCAATATCATTTGCTGTCACATTCGACTTCAGGTTGTTAATACAGGCTAATTTACTACCCATGCAACTGAGTGCACCTACACTTCTAAAATCTCTCAGTGTGTCCAATTCATCATCTATCCTTCTCCTGCCTTCAGTCTGAGTAGGGCTACAACAGATTGTTTCACATGGACTCAAATTCATCTATGCGTTGTTTGGTGTTGCCCTGACGAATCTGACGTAGGGTCTTGTATTTGTCACGGCCTGCCTTCACATTTTCAGCATGGATCAGGTCATTGGGGGTCTTTTTGCTCTCATCTACAGCTCCAGAAAGCTCAGTGCTCAGGAACTAGAAGAGAACGCAAACACACAGTGAAACACAGTGAAATCCTCTTACTCTTTAGGAGACTATTCAGAAGCCTTACCCCTCACTCCTGTACTCCCCTCAATCCCCATCTGAAAACACTCTATTGTCCATAGTTATTAGGTCCATTTTTTGTGTTGAGTCTTCTATGCAACATCATAGCTTGTTATGGCTGTGAGATAGAGACCCATTGTATTTCAGTTGTAACAGGCCCTGGTCTGTATGTGATTTGCGACTTTAATGAAACCAACTGAATGATAATGTACCTGCAAAAATGTTTTAATACTCAGTGTGCCCTGGGTCATTAGTGCCATTTTTGGTGGCAATTTAGCTGCCAACTTTACTACAGAGTCAAAACCTCTATATGACTGTGTCAACAGACAACACAGTAAATTTGCCAAAACAATTTTAAAATCGTACCAACACAACAGCAACTATAATTTGGTTTAATAAGCCACAAACTGTATGAGGTGGGACAAGGGAGTGGCAACCAACATAGCTGAGTGTCACTCAAGTATACCTTCCATACCTCTTATTAGGCCTAATGTCTTCTAAATGAAAAAGTTACTTTAAAAGTGACTATCAAAACAAAGTTTTGAAGAACTGAAGTCAGTGATTGATAGCCTGAAATTTAATGGAAACAAAACTAAGAGTCTACAGCCACACCAGTGGCTCTGTGAGGCTGAACTTAGGCACAGTGGTGATATCAGATAAATGCTAATGTTAGCACTAACATGTTCACAGTGATAATGCTAATATCCTGAAATTTATCAGTTAATATTTACCAGGTTCACCATCTTAATGTAGTTTGTTATCTAACATTTGTTCATTAAAGCCAAACACAAAGTACATCTCAGGTTGATTGGAATTCCATCGGTGTTGCTTGTGTTTGGACATAAACCAAAATATTGGGCAAATTAACATTTTTATCCTATGATGGCGCTAGGTAAAACCTCAGGGGATCACCAAAGTTATTAGAGTTTAACTCTCGGGACCTTGAATATTTGTAGCAACTTTCACATCCATCCAATAGTTGTCAAGATATTTCACTATGTTCCTCAAATATCAACCTCATTGTGGTGCTGATTGTGGTTTCATCCTGTGGGGACCATGAATGTATGTACTAAATTTCATGGCAGTCCATTTAATAGTCCTTGAGATTTTTCAGTCTAGAGTGGTGGACCGGCCAAGAAAGGGACCAACATTGCCATCCCTACTGCCACACCACAAGTGAGCGAAATGCTAACATCAGCCTGCTAACATGCTCACATTGACATTACTAACAGGCTGATATTATGCAGGTACCATGTTCACCATCTCGGTTTAGCATCGTAGCATGCTAACATTTGCTAATATTCCCATTTGCTGGTGGGAATGTCATTCATTTCGTCATAAACCGAAAAAATTTAAAAATTTAAACTTTGACCTCATCATAGCACTAGTGGAAAGGTTCAGGGATCGCAAAAGTTATTAAAATTCATCCTGAGGGGGACATGAATGTGTGTACCATATTTCACAGCAAGACATCCAACAGTTGTTGATACATTTCACTTAAAATCACCAATATCAGCCTGTTTTGGTGGTGTGAGAGGAAAGGTCAGGGAAACACAAGAGTCAAAAAAGGAAATGAAAATGCCATCCGGTAGTGGTTAAGCTACTTAAGTCTGGACCACAGTGGTGGACCTACCATCTGGCATTGCTAAAAATATATTGACTCTTAATTTCAAGGGAGAAGTTGGGTGTTCATTTTAATTCAATCTTGTCTTGTTGGAGCTAATATTGGCCATAAGAATAAATGCCAATAGGCACAATCGCATTGGCCTCAGCATTCAGCAGGGGTGGTTCCTAATTTAAAAAATGCATTATTTACTGAACCTTTAAATTTAACTTTCAAAGAAATTTTATGATTTGTTTGTCTGCACTCTTAAAAGCTCCAGGGCAGCGAATCTTCAGTTAAACATGACCTCTCACCTAAAGGGTGTAAGAGAGCAGCAAATCACTAAACATGGGCATTTCACTACTTTTACTTAACCTTACCTTGAGGTTTTTCTGCAGTCTCTGGTTCTTCTGGGCCTCTGTTACTCTTTCCTCCTCACTGCGATCTCGGACCATGCCTGGAGAAGTCAGCTCAGCGCTCGCCTCTGCGCTGCTCTCATCCGTCTCGTCGTGCTCATGCATGTGGGGGTGGACTGAATCCTGAATGTGGACACCCATGAGTTTCATCTTCAGCTCGTCTTTGGTTCGCTCCAAATCAGCTTCTACCATCACCGCCTGTCAACACATGACTTGCAGTGAACTACTATGGTTGGATATTAAAGTGCAAGTGGCCTACTATATTTTATTCAAAATTTGATATGCACAATTTGAAACATGGGGCACCTATTCTAACAAAATGATTTGTATGCCTTCACTGAGATAAATTTATCTACTTTTTGAGGCTAAAAGCTAACTAGATAACCATTTGTGAGGTTCTTTTGTGTACTACAATTTTACCTACAAATTTTAGTGCTATTTTTTTTTTAAATCTCTCCCACTAACATTAACAAATATTTAATTACCAAAAATGTTGTCCTCTGAAAATAAAGTAACTTCTCAGCATTGAGTGCAACAGTCTCCCATACTCATTAGAAAATACAAGTAAGGATGACAATGTAGTATTACCAAACAATTTGGAGACTACATGCAAGTCAAGTATAGCACTCCTTATTTGTATGCAAAGATTTGCATACACTTAAGGTCAATCTTTTGCAAAAAATTTGCATGTATATTTAATCATTTCCTCTTGGCATCATGGGGGCTGAGGTTTGCTACATGTGACAAGGCAGAGACACTCACAAAATAATGATATACTTATTTGTGGTCAACACAATGCTTCTTTCTTCCCCGAGTTTAGCACTTAGTAGTGTCAGACATCTCTCTTTGCTTATGTTTGATTCATCCTTTACCTCTCTCATGGTTCTTTGATTAATTCTCACCCTTTTCTGCCATCTCTTTGTCTCCTCGTCCTTTTTCTTCTTGGCGTCTTCCAGCTGGGAGATCTTAGAGGTAAGCTCTGCCAGCTCAGTCGCCTATACACACATGCACACAAATGGGAAGAGAGTTAAGAGTTCTCCTGATACAAGGTCATTGTGCTCCGTCTGTGTGTGTGTGTGTGTGTGTCTAAGAGAATATGTTTGTGTGTGTCTGTGTGCGCAGGTATATGCTCATATGCAGAATCACAGTTCGGATTAATTTCTCATCAGTTCAAGCTGAAAATGTAAATAACATTTTTCTGGTAAAGGGAAAATATACTATCAAGCAGAATTATTTAAAGTGTCATTTAATATCATCAATAACTTGCCCATTTTGGTTCTAGGTTTGGGGACGTGATCAATATATGTAAATGCACAATAGTGAGTCCTTGATCACAGGAATAATATAAGTGAATTGGTTTCAGGCTAAATGTTGATTTTACAGCAACAAGCTTTTCAATTTTTAGGATTTAGAAAAAACAGTTATGCAATTTAATCCATTCAATTGAGTCAATATATTCAAATGAAAATGTGTTGTGAATGAGTACCAAGCTTTCCTGGTTCTTGATCTGGGTTTCAGATTGGTGTAGCAGGGCTGCTTTTGCTTCCACTGCAGCTCTACGGTCCTTCTCCAGTCGCTCAGCCTCCTCCTGAGCAACTTTCCTCTCTTTCTCTAACTCAAGAGCCCTCCGAGTCTGCTCCTCCAGCTCTGAAATACACATATACATGTGCGCACAAACATCCAACACACATATACAGACATGCCCAAATATTACAAGCTTTAAAGAGATCTCGCATTCAAAAATACTTCAATATACTAAGCCATTCTTTTAATGTGAAACAGAAAAAATAAAGCTCAAGTTGAGAAACATTTGTATTCATAAAGTTGTCAGACCATCTTGAGCTCTCTTTGTCTGCTCTTCAATCTGTCTCAATCTCTCCATCAGCTCCATGGTCTCACGGGCAATCTTCTCTGTTTCCTTTTCAGCATTTTCTCGCTTTTTTTTCTCACTCTCAAGCAGAGCCCTGACAGGAGAATGGTGCATAAATACACATCTGAAAAAACTAAATCACCCGACAGTTATTTCTTGAACCAGAGAGAACATACTGTAAACTGTTTTTTTTTAAAAAAAAAAAAGCCTTCATTATGTCCTCCTTCCTTACCTTTCCATCTGCCTCTTGTTCTTCTCCTCTCTGGCCTGGGCCTTCATCTGCTGCACCTCAATGGTGTCCGGTTTACGTCTGCGCATGTACAGGTCATGATTCCCCATACACAATGCCAGAATACGTTTATTGATGCGAAGACGAGGTACATAAAAAACAAAGTCCTGTAACACAAAAGTCACCAAGCAGTGATTGCCCTGGTGTTTATTTATGACACACAATTAACATCCCGTCTGTTTTACATTTACGCATGGGCTTAAATAACCTAAAGGGATATTTCAGTTTTGGCGGAATTTAATTTTTTTTTTTTTTATGAGATAAAATACCAGCTGCTCTCATTATGCATCATGCATCATTTATTCATTTGCAAAACTGGTAATTTTTCTAGTAACAAGGTTTTGGGGTTCTCTCTCACCTCCTGTTTACAGCTACTGTGAATAAATATGAATAGGCATATCTTTAATTAAGTTTTTCTAGGAATTTATCTATAGTTGTCAAAATGTTTTGCTAAAACTTGTTAATGCCAGGATAATTACTACAAAGTATGTACCCCTAAACCCTGGGGAAGGAGTAGCTATTTAATCCCATCCACAAACATCCATGCATTGAGTTAAGCTAAAATAAGCTCACAGTTCAACATAGGATCAAACTGCACTAGGAAAAATAACATATTTCCCAAAAAACAAACTACCTTTTAATATGGCCTGGCAGCAGTAGAGACATGTACTGTATTTCATGTAATAATGTGCTTCATAGAAATTGCAGCTGCTGCATATCAATCACTATTAAGTATCACTGATAATAATGGAATACCGGAGCCTTCTTGTCGATTGGCTTGATGACGAACTTCTTGTCATTGAAGGAAATATTTCTGATCTCACTCCAGGGGAAGCCAATCTTTGGGGTCATCCTGTGAAATATTGGTATGGTTTACCATCATAGTACGGTCAATGGTATAATTAGCAGATGTTAGCATATTCTTTACTCAGTTATGGCATGAAGTTAAAACATGGTTATGGCAGGAATGTGGTATATTTGAGTGGTGCTTTGAGTTTAATGTTAACATCAGCTTTCTAACAAACTCACAATGCATATATGCTGATGCTACACAAGTTTACCGTGTTGTCCATCTTCGTTTAGTATATTGGAATGCTAAAATTTGCTACTTAGCATTAAATACAAAGTAAGGCTTTGATAGAGTCTGGATTTGTCAACGAGGGAGACAAAGCAGATGTGCTTTTAAGAAATTTTAAGCAGTCAATTTCACTATTTTAGGGGTAATGATACCAGGCCAAAATTATTATTCAAAAAAAAGTGTTTTTACATGTCTTACACCATCTGTGAAGGAGATCTTAAAGGGAATGTCTGGACTGAATTACATGAGGGCAGTGCATCCAGTTGTCAGCACATCTCACTCTGACCTAAATGGTGGCACTAGAGGAAAATTCGACGGGTCACTAAATTCATTAGGATTCATCATCTGAGAGTCATAAATGTCTGCAATTGTAGTAGATGTAGATATATTTCACTGGATAATTGAAAGCTTTGAACCCACTCAGCAGGATTTACCCTCTGGCGCCATGAATGAACAAAATTTCATGGCGATCATTCTTATAGTTGCTGACATATTTCGGTCTGAACCACGGTGGTGGGCCAACCAACCAAAAGACAGACCGACTATTACATCATCCTTAGAGACGTACCATCAGCTAAAAATGTACATACAGGAGTATACAATAGTAACAGTAAGCATGCATTGATTCACGAGTTTGTCAGAGATAGACATATGCATTTTAAAATTGTGACCTACTTGTCCTTTTTGTCATAGATGTTAAGACCCAGGGCGTCCACTCCCAACCACAGCTCTGATCCTTTCTTGTTCTTGATGCTGAAATAATTGACACCGTACATCTCCAAATCCTGGGCTATCTTCAGGTACTCCAACATGGCATCTTCTCTGTGGTGTGGATTAATTTAATGAGCCACAGAACACCTGTTTGCAAAATTCCTTTTTTTTTAACTCAGACTTCAGTACCTCAGCATTCCCTTGTGCTCTTGATGCCACACTTGGATTCTTTCCTCCCATTGATTCTTATTCAGCTTGTGTTGCTCCAAAACCCTGGATATATTAGTTAGAATTCAGATGACTGAAACTGGACTTAAGGCGACCTTTGGTTAACACTAATATGCACAGGACTCACTACCTCTGAGGCAGCAGCTTTTCTCTTGTCAGGTATCCCGGTACGTGATAGTCTTTCCTGTAGTCTCCATGTTTGACCTGAACCGCGTACGAGGCCAAGAGCACCGCAGTCTCAGGTGGACAGTATATGTCATCATTTAGGATGCTCTCTTTTACCTAAAAAAAGACAAAAGGACCTGTTACACATGAATCCTTTATGTTTTAATGTTTTTTTCTTATGTAAAGGTATCATACTGAATTATATTAATATTGATTTGACTAACATAGAAAGTGTTCTGGCAGTGGTGGAAAGTAACTAATTACATTTGCTCAAGTACTGTACTTAAGTACAGTTTTGAGTTACTTGTACTTTACTTGAGTATTTCCACTTTATACTACATTATACTTCCACTCCACTACATTTCAATGGGAAATATTGTACTTTCTACTCCACTACATTATTTGAAAGCTTTACTTACTATTTACTTTTAAGATGAACATTTTACACAATGGATAATATAACAAGCTTTTAAAATACAACACATTGTAAAACATTAAACCAGTGGTTTCCAACCTTTTTGGCTTCTGATGTCTTACCAAAAGCAGTGTGTAGTTGCAGTCACAACAGATGTCTATGAGTTGTTAACAGCTCCACCTAATAGTGATTTTTACCCCTAAACTTCTCAAATAGTTTAATTTCAATTAATGTTCAAATGATCTCACCAAAATTCAAAAATTAGAGTATAAGGCCAAAAAACTGAAAACAGATTTGTGTGTCAGAACTTTGTTTTTTCTTTCTTTTCTCTCCCGTTAATCACCTCATGACCCCTCAGATTTATCTGGTGTCCCTGTATATAAAACTATATATAAAGTACTTCCAACTAGTTCCACCTCCAGCAGTGACAACAGTAACATGCTGCTTACACACTGATGCTTCAGTATTGACCATCTAATTATGTCATATGTAACAATATATCAGACCAGTACTTTTACTTTAATACTTTAAATACATTTTGCTGCTAATTTTACTTAAGTAGGATTTTTCATGCAGGACTTTTGTTTGTAATTGAGTATTTTTACATGGCTGTATTGATATTTTTTCTTAAATAAAGGATCTGAATACTTGTTCCACCATTGTGTTCTGGTGTTTAATTTGTGCATCTGGATCCATTTTTTGTATGCATGTATTCCCTAACGGCAAACCCACAAGCGTAAACGGGATCTGCATGAGTCATCGTGGAACCCCCACTGGTCATTAAGACAGGTTCAGCATTTTATTTTCATTGAGATTCCTTATTTGTCATTGTATTTTAAGGCTGCAACTCTTGCACAATATAGCATTACTTACAGTGTGATAGCCACTTTGTCCAGATTGATTAGAAATCTATGTCTAAAGAATTGCTCTTGTTATGTTATTGTGAACTTTACTTCTCTTTCAGCACATATCAATAAATTTAAGAATGTGAATTGTTTGCTTGAGATAAAAAGAAAAAAGTGGCGCAGTTTAATTCAGAAAGTTACCGAGAACGATTAGGAAAGCCAAGCATTACAACCCATGTTTCAGGGGTGCAAATTTAAAACATGATTCCTTTACGTGTACTCATCTCCAACCTGCAGGAAGAAGAGGCGCTGCGTTGCCTCTTGGATCAGTTCATCAGCGACATCCTCAGGGTAAAACTTGGCCCTGAACTTAATCAACAAAGGGTTGTCCCTTTTCACATCTTGAGCTGTCACCTGGGATTGGCACACCACAGCAGTGGGATGCCGGAATGAAGAAATACGTACTAATTAGCGTCAGTGGGGTGACATAGTAACATTACCAAAACCATAAACATGATTACATCTTCATTCATATCCAGCTGTCGGTGTAGTCAGATTATGCCATCATGGGATGTAAAGTTGATGCGCAAACTTTCTCCTCACCCTCTTGTTCAGCTTGAGCCAGGTGGAGAAGCCTTTGCTGTCCTGATACTGGAGGCCAAAGAACCAGGTTTCCCTCAGCCCGATTGTCTTCACTATCTAAACATTACAATAAGTACATGATCATATTTTTGTCTGCCAAAGTGCCTGTTTGATTGTAATGCACAGTGTACCTGGTCAAAAAGCTGTTTGCCAGTTGTGCTGGGCAGGATGGCAAACTCCAGCTCAGCATCCATGGTTGTGACCCGAACATTTATCTACCAGAGAAAACGTGCACATT
This sequence comes from Xiphias gladius, assembly GCF_016859285.1. NCBI lineage: Eukaryota > Metazoa > Chordata > Actinopteri > Istiophoriformes > Xiphiidae > Xiphias > Xiphias gladius. The sequence continues at coordinate 21,546,452 of NC_053422.1, forward strand.
TAGATACAGGAGGAAAACATCCCTGCTGTTCATTCATCTGTGTCACTGGAGAAGCATCAAGGATCATGCAGAGCAACGACTGAGATATAAAGAGCACTACCAATTCTGTAATAACTTTATTTGTTCTTTGAAACAATGCTAAATTTGTTGGGTTTTTTGCAAAATGACCAAAAAGAGGGTTCCTTACATTCTTCTGTTCAACCAGGAGCATCCAATCACAAGAGGTTGGAGGGGACTACAATCAAAAAATGAAGCCCATAGTATATTTTAGTCTTATCTAAGAACATGGGGGTTCATTCCATGATGTATAAGTATTAACAACAGGGTGAAATCAGTGACACCCATTTAAAGTTAATCTTGCATAGTAGTATCAAACCATATACAGTACATATTTGCAATTGCTGGTATGGACTGACTGGTAAAATATTACCAAGCAGCATAGAGGACAATTTGTTTGCTCAACACCTCATACACTTTTCTGAGATTTAATGAGCAAGGCAGCCTTCCATTGGTGCCTATAATAACAATAATGTACTGCAGTGGTAAGCCTTGCTGAACAGACTGTTCAGTGAATATTTATAAAAATAAGAAGGGAAAGCTTACTTTTCGTGTGTTTATGTAGATAGAAACCAAACACAACAAATTAGAAACATCTAGTAACTGTGAATGATATTGATATGATCTTACATTTTGATCTAAAAAATATTTTTCAAGTTTAAGATCTACAGACAAATGCCTTCTTGTAGCTTTTACATTACTAAGCAGGTTCACAAATATCAATCGAACATTTAAACATTTCAACCAAATATGAAACACAGTGAAAATGAAGCTAAAAAAAAAAGAAAGATAGCTACTTACAGTTGACATTTGTATTTTGTTTAATCTCGAGCCGAAAAACTTCTTCAGAGAGGTGCTTGTAGAAGCCTTTTCTCTGCAGAGTCATATGAAACTGCTTGCAATACCTACAAGGATTATACTGAACGAGAATGGACCATTGTATTGTTCCAAGTACTTCTCTCGTAGTTAATCCAATAACAGCATGAGGCCCATGCTTTTTAGACAGACAGCCTTCATCTTCGGTGACCATTTTTCCTCTGAAATGAATTTGATTTTGACTGTGCTTCATTCAGCAAGGACCTAGACAGGGTCTTTGTCTCCCTAAACCTATTTACAGAGGGACATAAATCAACAGTAACTCAGCAACACCTGATGTTCCAGTAGCAGTGAAGGGGCCAGCACATTCCTTTAATGTAATAATCGTGCCAGTTAATGTTTTAAGCGTATGTTCTTATGGCATAGGGTGATTTTGCAATTGGTGTGGGGGTGTGTTTGGTTGTAGGCCTAATAAATATTTTGCATACGAACCAGAACGTTATCTTATGAAATGCAGTCCACTGTTATAGAATAAACTGCCCACAAGTATATGAAATTGTTTGAATTGGCTCCACCTCAAGCTACAACATTAAAGTGATGCTTAGTAATAGGATATGACAACAATAATAATCCATTGGTATGTTATACGCTGACAAGGAGCATTCTACATGAGTACTTTTACTTGGTAAGTATATATATATTTTTTGAATGCAGGACTTTTACTTTGAGTACTTCCTCCCTGTGGTAGGCCTATTGCTACTTTCCATTATCAGTCTGATCTGAATATTTCTTTCACAACCAGCTACGGCCCTGATAGCTTGCGTAATAAGTGGAAAGAAACTTATGCCATATTGTCCCTTGATATGACCTTTTTTTTTTTTTTTTTTCCTCCCCAGTTTTTTCCCCCTGCCCCCTCCACTACTCAGACGTCTGCAGTGAGTGTCATTCATTTATTTCATGTAAGACTGAACGTGGTTGTTGGAGAGAAGTGGTTTCCATCACGGTGTACCAGACAGCTTGAGGGCCAGCTCAATCACAGGTTGTGTCTGGCAGAGCGCGTGGTGCCACTGATTGCACGTAGCCAAGGTTGCACATTGCGGGCGCGTGGTCGCGTGCGCGCTCACCCCGGCTATTGTGTTTTTATCAACAAGGAGACCACCGTGGCCTCACGGGTAACCGAGCCAGCCAGCTGAGCGACGAGGGACCGTTAAACCATGGCTGACGAACAAGAAATAATGTGCAAATTAGAGAATATCTTGGAAATACGGTAAGACTTGGACGTGGAATAGAATTAATGGTCGTTAGACGTTTGACACGTACCGAGTACATTATCTGGCTAACGTTAGCCGGCCAAGAGGCTTCGCTTTTGTCACTGAGCTAGCTAATATTAGCCGGTCTGCTGTGAACCCTTTTAATAGGTTTTTGCTCCTTTTTGTTTAACGCTGGCTTGTCTCCGAAAGGGTTGACAAGCAATTGCTATAGTCTAAATCAGAGATAAATACACACAAGTTGTAGTTAAGGTGCACGTTCGGATCTTACACGCATCAACAATCCAGATGTATATCAACAAAATGCCAGATGTGCGCTGCTAGTAATTGCTGTGGGTAAGCTAACTACTTAGCTAACAGGCTTAGCAGTCTATCATTAACTCACCGGTGGCAGATTGGTGTTTGTTTACCAGGGCTTCTTTTCAACAACACTTAATAACGGTGTAACAGAATACATTAATTCACGGCTGGAGTAAGCGGGCATTCCGTTTAACATTAATCCAGAACATCCATTAAGTTAATGCTAATTTTGCACAAATTAAAGCAATCCATAACGGATGGTAGTGGATGTGGTGGTTTAGATTTTGTTGTTTTTGAGAAGAAATCTCTTTTATTTATTTATATTCGCTTCTGTGAGGGAGATAACCTGACAGCTGCTGTCTTTTGTCTTCGCCACTGTCGGCAGGAACAAGACTATCCAGATGCAAAAAATCAAGTCTCGTCTGAAGATTGAGTTTGAGGCGCTGGAGTCTGAGGAGAAGCATCTCAAAGAGTACAAACAGGAGATGGATCTCCTTCTACAAGAGAAAATGGCACATGTGGAAGAGCTGCGGCTCATCCATGCAGATATCAATGTGGTGAGTGAGTACTACATGCAAAGAAAAGAAGCCTCTACAGTGGAGGTGTGACTGAAATCTCAGTTCAACTTAAGATGAGTAAAATTTAGCAACAAAATTGTCAACAGCAATGTTTAACCAACACATAATAAAGATATTGTGGATGCAATTTCAGAGCCTGTATTATTATCAATATAAAAGCTATACTGTAGTGTCTACGCAACCACAAATAGTTTTATTCTGAGCACATTACGTGTATATTAATATCCAATCCTGTCCTTTCAGATGGAGAGCACCATCAAGCAGTCGGAGAATGACCTGAATAAACTGCTAGAAACCACTCGCCGCCTGCATGATGAGTACAAACCTCTGAAGGAGCACGTTGATGCCCTCAGGATGACTTTAGGTCTACACAGACTCCCTAACCTCAATGAAGAAGAGGAGAAGCTCTCCCTGGAGTAAGTATACACACACATAAAAAAAAACACACACACATTTTCAGAGGCTCAAAAGTAATTGGACAAGTAGTTTCATGGCCAGGTGTGGCCTGTTCCCTTGTTGTTTCATGACAAATTAAGCAGATAAAAGGTCTGGAGTTGATTCCAAGTGTTGTATTTGCATTTGGTAGTTCATGGGAAATCTCAATATGCGGTCCAAAGAGGTGTCGATACAAATAATGGAGGCCATAATTAGGCTGAAAAAACAACACAACCCTATCAGACAGATGGTAGAAACTTTAGGAGTGGCCAAAACAACAATTTGGGACATTCTTAAAAAGAAGGAATGCACTGACGAGGTCAGTAGCACCAAAAGGCCTGGAAGACCATGGTAGACAACTAAAGTGGATGATCACAGAATTCTTTCCTTTGTGGAAAAGAAAAAAACCCTTCACAACATTTAGCTAGGCCAAGAACACTCTCGAGGATGTAGGCGTATCATTGTCAAAGTCTACAATTGAGAGATGCCTTGTTGAATGTAAATACAGAGGGTTTACCACAAGGTGCAAACCACTGGTAACACTCAAAAACAGAAAGGTCAGATTAGATTTTGCCAGAAAACATCTAAAAAAGTCTGCCCAGTTCTAGAACAAGATTCTTTGGACAGATGAAACCAAGATTAACTTGGACCAGAATGATGGGAAGGGAAGAGTATGGAGAAGGAAAGGAAGGGCTCACGATTCAAAGCCACCACATCATCTGTCAAACATGGTGGAGGGAGTGTTACGGCATGGGCATGTGTGGCTGCCAATGAAAATGGGTCACTGGTGTTTATTGATGATATGACTGCTGATAGAAGAAAGAGGATGAATTCTGAAGTGTACAGGGCTATGATATCTGCTCAGAGTCAGCCAAATGATCCAAAACTGATAGGACGGTGCTTCACAGTACAGATGGATAATGATACAAAACAAACTGCCAAAGCAACACAAGAGCTTCTCAGGCCAAAGAAATGGAATATATGGCCAAGCCAGTCACCTGACCTCAACCCAATTGAGCATGTGTTTCATTTACTGAAGACAAAACTGAGGGCAGAAATACCCACTAACAAGCAGTAACTGAAGGCGGCTGCAGTAAAGACCTGGTAAAGTATCTCAAGGGAGGAAACTCAGAATTTGGTGATGTCCATTGGTTCCAGACTTCAGGCAGTCAATGACTTTAAAGGATTTTCATCCAACTATTAAAAATAATCCCTATAATTATATTGGTTTTGTCCAATTACTTTTTGAGCCTCTGAAAATAAGGGACTATGTATAAAAATGGATGTAATTATTAAATGGTTAATGCAATATTTTTGTTGAACCTCTTGAATTAAAGCTGCAAGTCTAACTTCAGTCACATCTTGATGGCTTCATTTCAATTCATGGTGGTGGTGTACAGAGGCAAAATTATAAAAATTGTGTCACTGTCCAAATATGTAGGTACCTAACTTTATAAACAATTAAAATCACATCATTCAAAAACACACAGTACAGTAAATGTAAAATACTGTTTTTTTATGGTGTTGCACATCTTGACTGTAACCACACAGATTCTCAGATATAAAGTAGCGGGCAAAGACAACAGAATCTCACTTCCAGTGCAAAGGGAAAGTGGAAAAACATAGCAGCTAGCTTACTATATAAATATTCAATGTTCACTGTCAAGGTAAATTTGAGTAGCACACTTCAAAGAGTGCATGCAGCAACAGATGACATTTCAGTTTGCATCATCCTATTGTTACAGAACAGAATTGGGTGCGTGACGTGCTATGTACAAGCATCGAAATCAAATATCTATTTATTTAATTTAAATTTTGTACTGTGCAAATCAAACACTAATTAATCAGACTCGCAGGGACATAATAGGTAGTTTAGTTAATTTTGTTTATTCATAGGTGACAAGTACAGATAAATATAGCATACATTATATGAAGAAAAGTGGTCCAAGAATGGAGTTTTGTGGCACCTCATATGTAATTAATGACTTAATTAGTAACTAGTGAGAAAATTACTAATTCACAGAATGTTGGAATTTCCATCCAGTAAAAGAAAACCACCTCAGTGCAGTCCTTTTAAAAATGACCCATTGCTTCAGTTTATTAATAAGGATACTTTGGTCTACTGTATCAGTTTCACAATCATCATCAGGCTGCAACATCACTCAACGAATTTACAACAGCATCTGCCACACATCACAATGATTCGGCAACAACAAATTCCAAGCAAGAAATTTTTTAATAAGGTTTTGTTACCATTCAAGGGTTTGAGCTACTTAAGGTAGTCGTGAAATGGGCCTGTATGAAACCATGTGGATTAGTTTATTAGCAATGTTTGCACACGAGCAGCCTTAAAATGTTCAGACACAACCAGAGGACAGAGAGCAATCTGGTTGTTACATAATTTAAAAAGGAATTTGGTAGATTTCATGTCGACAGTGCTAGAAAACAGGCTTACATCTGAGAAAAGTCAGTTCACGAGATCATCCTAATCTCACTCAGTAAAGAAATAAGGGCAGGAAATCCTAGATCAGCTGTCTTTAGAGTCATCCAAGAAGGATAGAAATGTTCGGCTGTCAATACTTGAAAAGACAAGGACACTTGAAGGAAGACAGGTTCAGACAAGGGCCAGTAGTATTAAATAAAAATGTTTGATTAGGCTTATTGTTAGAGATAAATTCAGAAAATTAGTTTGCCTTTGCATAAAATTCCTTTTTCAAGGATTTTAATAAATCCTTCATATGTTCAAAGTGCACCAATTTTTTTTTACTTTTCTGTATAATTAAAGCAATGATTGCTTTTATTTATATAAATCGATATACTGATGGTTTTGGGTATGTATTTCCCAGAGTGACAGTATCTAAGGTTGAAAACAGGATGTAATACCTTTGATCATTAAAGACGCAACGGTGAACAGTATAATTGTAGTGTTTTGTAAATACTCCAAAAGAACAAGCTAAATATCCAGTTTAAAAACTGAATCTAGAGTAAAAATTCAGTAATGTTTACAAATTCAGTAGCATATCCTCCAAAGGAAAAAAGAGGGAATGGAGTGTAATGATTAATTTTCAGCCTCCAATAGTGCAGACAGAAAGTAACATAACCATCTAACTCATCATTGTGGATATTAAGGTTACTATCAATGGTAGTTGGGGGCAGGGGTTAAAGTTTGGCTTGTTTGATACATTTCTAGCCACAAAATTCAGCAGATTTCTGCCTTTACCTGAAAATGAAAATGCAGTTTGACCCAAGTTGTGCAACATTGAGCAATATTAAAAGGTTAATCAAAACATGATTATAAATAGCAACAGCAAATAGTTTTTCTGACAGTCGTGTTTGGTGGTGATGGATGGGACATATTACGGCTGTGTGGTGTCCAGGTATGCTATTGGCTGGTTTAGTAGCGTAACCAGAGTCTTGGATGGTAGTTGCGGAGATGACAGGATGGTTGTAAGTCATGAGAAAATTGGACTACTGCCTGGTAGAGACACGTTGGATCAGATGTTCAGATCAGACAGCTCAAATGTCAAGGACAAACGGTAGTTCCTGCCCTTTCGTCACCAGTTTGTCATTTGGCTTTTTGTTAGGATGGGGAGTGCAGACAAAAACGGTAGAGCTTATTTTTAGGACACTGGGATGGAGCAAAGCCAAAGTATGATAGCGAGCTGAATTTGACGCAGTTTGGTTGTGAGACAGTTCATTTCCTGCATAAAGGGAATATCTTTTGAGTGGGGGATCATATTACTTTATGGCCATCAGTGATCTGAAGAATCTGAATGGTTTGTCTGATTTTATTATTTAGTCACTGATATTTATGGGATGTTTGGAAGATGTCCACAGCCCTAGTGAGATCTTTGGAATATCTCATCAAGTTGGGACATTGTTTGTGGAAAAATGTTTTTCAAAGGATGTTTTTGATGCTTGGAGCACCGTAACCATTACATTCACTTCCACAGTGTTGGGATGGCAACTGAAGCATCAAATATCTGAAAACTCTGACCTATTAAATCAACACTACAATATCTGTGTGACTAGGTACCATGAGAATTAAATGGAAAAATATACTTTAAAGAAAATCTTTGTTGATTGTGCTAGAACATGAAAGTGAGGTTGATCCCAGTGTTGGACAAGGAGACTCAGGTATCCCAAGTCAAAATGTTAGCTCCGTTAATTCCATCATACACATTTTGATGTGTAAGAAAATGAAAAAGTGATGAGAAAAGCCCAGTAAGTAACTCTTTCAAGCTCTCAATACAGAACAATGTGCTACTGGCCTGGAGCATTATGGCAGGTGACTGGTTTATTTATGATGAGGGTGTCTAATAGTGCCAAGGATCATATTCATGTTTTCAGGTGTATGCTAGGACAGTTCTAAAGAAATGCTTTTTATCTGAGAGTATTTTCTTCCATTGTATAGACCAAAATGCAGATCCAGTTTGCCAGTAGTAATTCTGATGGTTGTTGATGTGGTCCCTTACTCAGAGGTATGGCTGTCAAGATTTGACATTCCTGCTCAATTTGGAATTTTTTTCTAACTTGAAAGTGCATAGGAAATTAAAAAAAAAAAAATGTAATTTCTCATTTTTGTTGGTTAGGATATTGTATGTACTGCTAATTGAAATTTTCTTAACAACTAAAGCTCTTTATTTGTGATGATAAGTGCTGAACCCCTGCTTCTCTGCACACTGACAGCATTGTTGGCAGGCTGGCTTCTCACTTTGTCTTTGTACTGCTTAGGAGCTTGGATGATGAGTTCAATTCTGGCCAGGTGGTAGTCGTCTCCCTTTTACTTCGTGGTGGTGTACTTCTTGATGTTCCCTGAGTTTATGAGATAGTCAGAAAGCTGTGGCTTATCACTGTTGTTTGTCAGTGATTCTTGTTAGTAGAGAGAGATTTATGATGTCTGGGGAGATGTTAAAACTATCACTCTCACATCTTGGTGCCAGAAAAGTAGTTCTAAGAGTCATTTTACCTAATAGTAATAGTGCCTACTGCACTTGTATTACAAGGTGTGATGGAACAACTTTGGAGAAAATTAAGTTACACCTTACAGGCCTTACAGTGTTGGGTACAGTTTAAGCTACTGTGTGAGACTGATAAGTCAGCACAAAACCGAGCACTCTACACCTCAATAATGGCAAAAAAATAAATAAATAATAATTTATATGAAAAATATAATGGCATAGAATTCATATCAAATAAACTTGTACTAACTGAGTTACTGTAATGCATATGTTAATGTAGTGCTTATAAACAGGCTTTGATGTTTGGTGCTCTAGTATATTGTGGTTACGGGAACAACAACCCATGAAATTTGTTCTGTGAATGCTCAAAGTTCTACGCTATCACAAACCTATTTTGAACTAAACCAGAGTGTAATGAAATGGGATTGCATTTTTTTTTTTTCTTTTTGAAAACGGGCCAGTTAGGCATAAAGTCCAAGGCCAAATATCTTTCCCAGCCCTCTCCTGCCCACACACAGACACACCGTTACATGCATGCAAACACTCTCACTAGGTCTGTACTTTTTCTCAGGGTTGTACATAAAAAGAGGATGTGTGAGCTCAACTACGAAGTTCTCCAATTCCATCTCTTAATACACAGCGTAGATGGGATATTCTTAACTGTGATCATAAGCTCTAAATAAAAGTCACATCTAGCCAGATTCTTCTCTTCCTTTGCTTCCAACAGTTACTTTGAGAAGCAGAAAGCGGAGTGGCAGAAGGAGCCACATGAGCCTGCCATCCCAGAATCCCTTGCTGCCGCTGCAGCAGCAGCACAGCAGCTCCAGGTGTCCAGGAAGCAAGATGCCCGCCAAACAGCCACCTTCAGACAGCAACCCCCACCTATGAAGGTATTTCTCCTGCTGACCTAAATAGCAGCAGTAGGGGTGTAAAAATTGTCAATTTTTCAAGTTTGAATAGTCAGTGGGTGGCCTGACCTAATCATAGAGAAATTTGCAAGACGTAATTGCCTCTAACTGTGCCATAAACGGAGAAAATGGTGAGAAAAACAAACCACCCTAAATATAAATGAATTATAGACAAGACATTGTCAGATACCACCTGACTAAGTTGTCTGCTTATCTCTACAAGACAAAAAAAAAGACATAATGTGTAGTAACTGTTCTGAAAATTCCTCTCTTCTCTCCAGGCTTGCCTGTCCTGTCATCAGCAGATTCATCGTAATGCTCCCATCTGCCCATTGTGCAAAGCCAAGAGCCGCTCCCGTAACCCAAAGAAGCCCAAGAGGAAGCCAGATGAGTAGATCCTACTCCACCTTCAGCTTCAGTAAGGTTTAAAGGGAAGCAGTCCGATACATTGATCGAAGATCAGCCATGTGTGTAACAATGTATGGCTGAAATAACAGATCTGTGCTTCAGGAACGATTTCCACATTCAGTCCCCACTTTAACAGTAACTTGTTCTTTGTAACTTGTTCATAATCTGTCAACAATTGATCGAGGATCTGAACGTAATTTTTGGTTTGTTTTTATTAGTGCTTTGGATGTGTTTATATGTAACTGTATGACTTCCATAGTAGGCGAAAATGTCCAAAAAAAACTTCACCCATGTCGCTATTATTTTGCCTTAGATATTGTACTGTACTTCCTAAGTTTTAATGCATGCACGCTTCCATGTTTGTTGTGTATTATTTGTGCCAATATAAAATCTAATAGGTTTAATTAAAGTAAAATAAAACACAATGTTGTTATGTTTACAGTGTTCAAGTGACCACAAACTGGACAAAAAGGCCAGACTCATTTGCTCTGAATAGTGTTGTGTGTTTAACTTTAATACAGTGTTATGAAAATAAATGGCTGTTTTGTACTAACCTTGTTACCATGTTCTTTTTTTATGCTCAGAACAAAGGCTCCGCGCTTATTTTAGTGGTGTGAATGTAAACAGTGCTGTAGCTGAGGAGGGTAAATGAGGACTCCGCCATCAGCATATGGATCGGTTTATTGGGCAAAAGGGTGTGAAAATAAAGACGTATGAAATTATTTGATTCCACCACAACATTGTCCCTTTTATTGTATTAATACTGTGCCCGTCATGTCTGCAGCTATCTGTCTGGAAAAGGACAGCGAGGTCTTGCTAAATTAGTTCCTATAACACTTTTGTCAGGGTGACCCCTTATTTCATCTGTTGCCAGGGCAACTCCACGTTCTTTAGTGGTTGCTACGGCAACCCCGGGTTGCTGTGACCCGCGTATCTTCACCAAGTAGTTCCTCCCAAATCCAGTGAGGGGCATCGGAGGACTTTGGGAGATTTTTCCCAAACTCGTCCAACTCGTACAACCCTATAAACGAGGAAGAATTGTTTTAATCATGTAAATAACCTCTCTAATCAGTCGAACTGGCGTAAATATTAGTCTGACAGGTTTGACACCGAGTTGATCTTTACTTAAAGTCACTTACTCTCTGGCCCAAGTATGTGTTTAGTCTGCCCTTCAATGTTTGGAACTGCAGTTGTGTCTTCTTCTTCCAGATAAAACGTTTCAAGGCCAGAAAAGCCTGTTCCTGCTCACACACACCGCAGGCAGCGGGATCATGGTCCTCCACCTCTGCAGCCTGCCACAGAAGATAAACTCACTTAGTGAGGAAATAAGGCCTTTTTCTATCGTAATAACGACCACATGGTAAAACAGAGTCACGCAAGATCGTCTCCTAACCCGTCTCAGCTCCTCCTTGAAGGTCTTGAGCCTCAGCATTGAGATGAGCTGAAGGGGGACGGCCTCAACTTCGGGACCTTGACATATGAGACTAAGGGAGGGTTGGTGTCTCCCCCGTTTCGCACAGTCCAGGAGAGGGAGGTTACACTCTGTGTAATCTATTAACTCGTCCCCTGCTACAAGTTGTTTTCCAGGTTTAGCCCCCCCTCGGCATCCTTTGTGTCTGTCTGTCCTCTCTTCCTCCCCTGAGGACTGAAAGTGCTGCTGCTTGTTTCGGACACGATCAATCATTTTTCTGCAGTAACTTCTCAGAGCGTCCTCCTCCTCCATTTTGTAAAAAAACACCTGGAAGTATTGTTAGTTGTGCCTCATCCGTTAAACTGCAACATTAGGGTAGTAACACCCCTCGACTGATGCTAACGTCAACTTAGTAATATTACGTTGACTGTAAGTTAAAACGGTGGCCCGTTTTTTTAGAGGGTTGTGCAATAAACCGAGTATCGTAACTACCCGTTTTCGTTTAGCGACGCCAGACTTTTCAGAGAGAAATATTAAAATATTTTAAACGACAAACAAAGGTAATTGAGAAAATAGCTGTCCTCTACCGAGCTGTGTTTGCACACCCTCTTCTTTACTGTTTACGACATAGGCACTTACCGCTATCGGTGCATCACTATCGCCCTCTGGTGGGCGACAGGGGGGATGTGAAGGGGAATCGCTTGGACACGTTTTGTCGCCATTCGAGGAATTTATTGTTATCAAGTTTATTCATTGATAAAAACACCTAATAAATTTACAGTTTATATATATATATACTATAATATTTTTAGAAAATTATATAATACATGAATTATTTTTTGTTACTACTATCAGCGGTAATATGGCAAATAAAAACTGAAGGTTTGTCAACCTTTTTGGAACATTATCACATATGTTAGATAACAGACTCATCATTAGCTGATGATGTGTAGGCTTTACATTACCTGGAAGTGATAGGGTTCACATTTAATGTTGGAGAGTGTATCCATAATAATAAAAAAAGAATAGTAATCAGAAATGAAATTGGGATTCTAGCAAATGTCAAAAACGCAGTTAAATTCATGTAAAGTGCCTTCAACAAAGTTCATACTTAATTCTTATAGACCTTTTTCAAAGAAGACATTTTGACATGTCACAGTAGGAAAAATACAAGTGTAAATAATGAAATCAATGTTGGCTGAATTTCCTGTGGTTGCCAAGGTATCAAGGTCCTGATATTGTTCATATTGGCTCATTTTCACTGGGTTTACTGGGACACTTCTTTAGACCGGAGTCATAGATAATGTTAGCAGTAACACCTGTGCTTTTCCTACTTTGACAAGTATAAATGTCTGCTGTGAAAAAGGCCTGTTTTATTGTATTGCAATTACTGATTGCTCTTGTTTTGTCACTGTTCTCGAGTCAGGATTTTTGCATTAAAACTGAACTCTGGTTGTCCACATTTAATTCTTCTTTGTGTGCTCAGATAAATAATTAAAGCGACTTCATGGATTTATACAATGCCAGGAATCCGGACTCTTGTGCCATCTGCTGAAAGAATGTGGTGTGTCACAGCCCTCCTTCTATACATGGGGCACGGGAAGACACGGGTGGGTTTGGCAGGGGAACAGCTGACTGGCTGCTCCTGACATTCACGTCGCTGACACTTACTAAAATGGCTGCCTTGGTGTGAAACAGGGTGATAACAGGACACCTACGGCAGACTAACTGCCTTTCTCCTAGATTATTTGGTATCATCGTCCCACTGGGAAATACAGAAATGCAGTTGACGGCTGTTGTATCTCTAATAGCTGCTAGTTTGACCAGCTGAAACTACTAGCGAGGAATTCTTACATGGTTAACACTGGCCCAGAGCCCTAGACGTCTCCATTTCATTTTTGTTTTTACCCAGGACACAGGGAACGACACAGTCACACTCACCAATCACAGACTGGGTGTCACAATTCTATCACCTTTCTAATTATAAACCTGAGCCATGACTCTCCAAGAATGGAAGTATGGCCAGGCCCATCTGTGGCCTAAAATTAGCCCCCACCCCCCAGAAAGGAGCTCTTGCCCCTCTGTCAGCTAATACACACACACACACACACACACACACACACACACACACACACACACACACACACACACACACACTATGCTGCATTTTTCACAACTCACAGCGCCTGTACAAGTTGGAGGACCTTTCTTTCTTTCTCCCACGTGACCTAGTGGAATATTGAAAGGTTTTAACTTCTCTTCTAATATCTTTGGAAATAACATTAGCCAGCAACAAGGTGAGGTAAGTGTCTTGTTACAGTTGGTGCCAGTTCCCTGCTGTTGACACCAGCCTTATAACTTTGTTTCTACTGAGCAAAGTCTGTGGACGTTTAGTGGGAAAGCATTCACTTTGTGAGTTTGTGTATAAAATGCATTCATATTCGATTTTGAAGCCACGCACATTATGTCTGATCTATCCATTTAGGCTGCATTGCTGTGATTTGCCTTAAATACAATGACTGTGTCATGTAAACCACCCGCATTGGCTTAAGGTTGTACTGTCTGGTCATGGTAGGAAACTGTCATGGTAACCACTTGATTTGTTAAAGTAAAAACCATGCCTACCAAAGATAAACCAAAATGACAAGAGTATTTCCGCTGTGCATGTGTTTGGGTGCATCATCTTCTTTCTCTGTCACTGCAGATGGGACAGCTTTGAAGTGGCACTAGCCTGGAGTTACACTATGGTTCTGGGCCAAGCTTTCAACATGAGTTTGATGGACATTTCTAAGATCTTCTCCCTGCTGCAGCCTAAGGAGGAGGATGAGGACAATGAGCAGTGTGAGGCCTTGAACAACGCCGTGAGCAGCGATGACGTCACTCTGCTCGCCAAGCTTCTGTCTCAGGAGAGTTACAGGGGGTCTATCAATGCCCGAAGCGGGTGGGGGGTCCCAGTAACCCCCTTGCGCACTGCTGCCGCTCTGGGACACTTGAGGTGCCTGGAGTTACTGTTGGAGCATGGCGCAGAGGTGAGACGTAGAGAGAGCATTTTGTTGTGCAACTTTCAGATAAGGATGATGAGATGGATTTTTGAGAGTGGGTGTGGAACGGGCGAGTGGGACACTACAACTGTGCCCGCTGGTGGGTGTAATGGATGTAAGTATCCTATTTAATAACCAAAATTACATACTGCACTCATCCCTCAAACACTTCCTTTAAAAGCCAAGAATGGTTCCGCCATTATTCCTGCAGGTTTTTTCATTTATTAAAAATGATGAGTACGAAATAAGAAATGAGATTTTCATTACATTTTACGCTTTGTGCATTAAAGCTGCTCCAATTAATGTTTATATGAACAATGGATTAAATGACTATGTGTAATATAAAAGAGGTCACTACTAGTGACAAGCCCACATAAAATTAGTTCCCAACTCTGCAGTTCACCTCTCTCCTACTTCGCCTTTTTGCATGTCTCATTTTTTGGTCCTTCTAACTCAGTTGTTATCAGTGTTGTTTCCAGATGCAACAGGCAGCTGTTTGCAGTGGAAAAGGCTCCACTCAACTCACTGTACACTATTTGTACACTGCTTTAAGTTCTTGGATCATCAAACCACTATTTGCTGGGATTGTGTTCCCTGGTGCTAAACCCTGTCGGTGTTCTCCTGTGTTCGGATCCAGATTGACAGCCTGGATGTGAAGGCCCAGACGCCTCTGTTCACAGCTGTCAGCGGGAAACATCTGGACTGTGTGGTTGCTCTGCTGAAGGCCGGAGCCGATCCCAATGGCAGCCAGTACAACAACTGCTCTCCGGTGCTGACTGCCGCCCGGGAGGGTGATGTAGATGTGCTCCGAGAGCTGCTACGGTTTGGAGCCGAGACGGATGTCAGATCCAAAGTACCCGACTGGGCTTCCAATGCCACAGCCTGCAGAGGGCCCCTTTATATCTCAGCTGTTTATGGACACCTGGACTGCTTTAAACTGCTCCTTCTGCATGGGGCCAATCCCAACTACAACTGCACAGATGAGAGGATGCTGGCCAGGATAAAACAGCCAAAGACAGTTCTGGAGGTGTGTCTCCGTTATGGCTGCGGGGTGGAGTACATCCAGCTTCTCATAGACTTTGGTGCAGACGTGTATCTACCCACACTGATCATTGACAAGACTACAAAGCAGAATGAAGCTCTGGTTCTACTGCTCAAGGAGAGAGGTGAGACACTGATTATAGTAGATTTAGATAGAACTGTTCTGTGAAATGACTCAAAAAGCAAATGTTGATCCACCTTTGTTTATTCTGTTTCTGCTCCAGTTTGTCCCAAAGCACTGATGTCTCAGACTCGGCTGGCAATTCGAAGATACATCTCCTTTGCTAATAAAGAGCCTTCCATTGACAGCTTGGACATTCCTCCTATTCTGAGGAACTACCTGAAGCACGACACCTCTGAACTCATATGATGCTCATGATAGCATCAAGAGAAATGGCCAGTGAATTTCATTTTTATCTAATTTTATTACCTCATTGCTGTGCACTCACGACTGAATAATGGATTTCTAGCTTTGCCAAATTTTCCTATAGGTAGGACAAGATAAGCGACACTCACACAACCAACTTCAAAGTGCACACTGTGTAATAATCTCTCTGGTTCCTTTAGAGGTCACTGTTCTGTCCTACTGCTGTAAATTCTTTTTTTTATTATTATTTCTATACAAAGACTGAAGTTTGTGACTTGCTGTAGATGTACTTATTAAGTAGCTTAAATTTATATGGATATTTTTAGCTCTGCATAGCTGATACAAGTGTCTTTTGCAACCACAAACAGATGATCATCCTGAAGGGCTCCCTTTTGGAGAATCTGCCATGTCCTTGGGAAGTGTAACACCAAAGCTGACCACTAGAGACCACAGTAACACTGCATATTGCTCTTGTCCAAATATGAGTCTTCTCATTGGCAATTTTGATATTCTGTTAAAGCCTCTTTGCATAACCTTTAGCTCTGTCCTTTTTACAGGTATCTTTAGACAATCAGATATATAGACTCACTTCAGCTATTTAGACATCCAGACACTCACTGCCTGCATTACACAAGGATGTTTTAGAGCTTGCCTGAAAGTCTTGCATCTGTGGACTCCAAAACATTAGGAAGCGGCAATCAGCCAACACTTCAGCACGGCCAACTAGGAAAGTATATTTGCATAAGTCTCACTACTAATTGCATACAGCATAGTTATTTTGCAAGCTAAAATGTGTGGTTGGAAACTTGTTGGAATTTTTCTTTTGTGGCTTGTGAATACCAGTCTGATGATGTTCTCACCTAATCTTATGTTTTTAATCCTAAGTACGGCCTTTCATTTGTAATATATCAGCTGTTTGGAATGGGGAGGCCTAAAAAACAGGAAATGATGTCACACGACAGGAAATCCAGCACAATGGTCTCACTCACACTTTGACGCCTTAACACGCAGTTCTGTAGAGTTTTTATTTTCAACAAAAGTACAGCTATATCAGATATGGATTTATTTTTACAGCAAAGTACAACATATTCCCAGTGCTTCTGATTACATCAAAACATACAATGTACATACAGTTGACATCTCCACTCTCCCATTCACAGTTTCTGGATTGAATAGGCATTATTTTTAAGGTTTTTCCTTTTTACAACAAATAATCAAACTCAAAGGCCAGCAAGAAAGAAAATGACAAATGTTTGCATATGGTGACAAAGGATATGGATACTGTGAGTAAATTCTTCTGTGATAGGCAAAAATCCAAACCTCAAACTTGATGGTAATATACAATGGAGAGATTTCAAAAGTGGGATGTCAGTCTTCTTTTTACCTTGTTGTCATTGAACACCACATCGATATATGGCTGATTGAAGACTGACTATTCTGAAACTCAGGACTGCATAACCAACTCCGAGGAGTTCCTACTGAAGATGTTGCTATGCTAAATGTGAGAGAATGTGGTTACTGGCTCATGTACACCCTGGACTAAAAGAAATCACAGAAATCTGAGCGAACTCTGGACAGTCTACTAACTTGGCTGTCTTGGTTTCATGTCCGGAAAGAGAGATTTAAAAAAAAAAAAAATCAACTGCACAGAAGGCTGTCCTCTCATCTCGCAGTACAAGGTCAGACTGATAATTATATAAGAAAAAATAAAACCAATATATACATCCTTTTAACAATGTGGCCAAAATGGTACTATTTAATACTGCATTCAATAAATACAGGTGCGGAATTAACTGTCAAGTCATTGTACTTCAAATAATCATTTGCCATCTGAAACAAGAGCATATGAATTGCAACACAGTACTGTGTGTGTGTGTGTGTGTGTCTTCAGGATTATGTTTATTTTTAGCTCATCCCAAGATGTTTCGCATTTATTCAGCTCTTCTGCTCGACTACAAATCTATACACAAACACCCATGATCGGTGCTAACTCCTATTTGGTTCACTGTTATCATAGAAAAATTATACCCGTTTTGCCTCAGCAGTTAATGGCATTCCAAAAAAACCCCAGCAGTTTAGACCATGATAGTGTAGGTTGGAGTCAAAGAAAAGAAAATAATATAATAAAGGTTTAAAATAATATGACAGTTTATAGTAACCATTATATCTGGGCAAAGAGAGCATC
The DNA here is from genome assembly GCF_016859285.1 of Xiphias gladius. Classification (NCBI taxonomy): domain Eukaryota; kingdom Metazoa; phylum Chordata; class Actinopteri; order Istiophoriformes; family Xiphiidae; genus Xiphias; species Xiphias gladius. The sequence goes on from NC_053422.1 coordinate 21,564,228, forward strand.
AGTGCCTTTCATTTCACCTATCAACATTTTAGTCTTTGAGTCAGCATGAGGAAAAGAGGTTTCCCCCCTACCTGACAATAAATAAAAACAGAAGCTACAACCTGTAATGTGAAGTGAGCAGGAGACAGGTGGACAGAGAAAAGAACTCCCTTTAGTGAGATGGTGTAGGTTCACAAATGAATGGTTCCGTGTTGTGGAAAAAAAAAAAAATCCCATTGGAAGTTAAATGAAACTAAACAATCTGTTAAGAGTTGTCTTAAGTCTCATGCAAAATATTGGATGCCACAAGCATGCATTTACCTGGTACTGAGGTCTACCGCACGCTAGAACTGGAACGACATTCGTCTCCAACGCAAAATACCAATATCCAAATATATGATCTGTTCTTTTTACAGTATTTACAGTGTGTAGCTGATAAAGGTAAAATAGATGATTCTTCTTTTGATTCATAACTCACTGTTAATAATATACTTTGAAATGTGAAACCTAACTTGACTAATGAAAATCTGTTTCCTACTATATATTCAAATGAAACCATCTTTTGGCATGTGAAATAGATAAAGGAATTCTATGTAGTTTCTAAACGTCTGAAATAAGAATGAACTCTTTTGTGCAATAAAATTACCGCTATATAAGTGTGATATAATATAATAAGGTGTTTTAAGTGTTTCAATCAGACAGCACAGTATCTACTCATATGGAAAAGGCCTGACCTCTAGGTTTCTGTCTGAGTGGATGTCATGCACCGGGGAACGAGGAATTCCCAGTGTGTATGAGAGAGAAAGAGAGAGGGAGAAAGGAAAAGAGAGAGAGAGAGAGAGAGAGAGATGCAAGTCCCACACTGAAGGGAAAATACATGACTAATTCAAATCAGCCTGTGAAACTGAATAGATAATCACTAGTGGAATGCTGGAAGGCACTGTTAGATAGCATCTCTCTTCTCCGCAGCAGAACGGGCCAGCAAGTGCGCATGATTGTGTTTCTGTGTGTGTGTGTGTGTGTTTGCCTGCATGCCTGTGTCTGAATGTTGTTACTGGTGGTGGCGTGGAGTTGGGAGGTGGGGGATGGGGGTGGGCGTAGCACGGGACCTGAGGTTATCATGGCCTGGGAACCATATCTCTTTGCTGTGCCAGATGAGGGAATTATCTTCCGAAACAATCTCACTGGGAGCCATCTCTACAGACACCAGCAGCCAACTCACCCATTTCTCAACTTTCTTTACTGAAACAAAACATAAATTACACAACATACAAAGCAATTCTAAGGTCTTTTTTCCAATAGGTTATAAGTCCTGTAAGAAGGCAAACAAATGACATAGAACGATATATAACTCTTTCATATCACGTTGTAGTGAATAGTGAAGATATATAATGATATATCACATTGCACAAGTTGTCATACTGTATATGTACTGTCCATCAGGTGATATAATTCAACACAAAATGTACTTCTGTATCTGAGGTCAAAATATGATCATAAACCATGGACAGATGTTTCACTTACATTCCAACTGTGGAAAAAGAATACACCTCGATGAAGTGTGTAAATTGGTAGTTTCTCCTCAGTTGATCTTCTCCTCTCTAACACCTCAGCTGAAGGACTTTATGGCAGGATCTCTCTCACAGCAGCTTCAAGGACTTTGTTGATTAAGCAAATCAACCTGATCAGGCCAAAGTCCTTTGTAAATCACTTAACAGCGCCAGAGCTAACTGCCAGAACATGGATCAGACCTGGAAAACAACATGACGGGGAGGAGTGCCAAGATTTGAAGCTGCAGTCTTTGGAGACGCATGAATCTGTCAGAGGACACCTGCATGCTACAGATTAAATTCACCTTTCCGCCTCCCCACCATATTGGCTAACACTTCTGCAGGGTACTTTTCTTAATTCTGAATCACAACCAAGTGATAGGGTTGTCCTCTTCATTTACAATTTCTGCCATTTTTCTGACCATTTCCCCTCATGCTGGTTAGGGTACTCTCTAATTTCTCACACTGTGGCATTGCTCTTACTCAAATGAGAGAGAAAAGCCCTCCTCAGACCGACTACGTGCTGTGCTTTGACAGTGTGAGCAATACAAAATAATTAAGTCAACTGAAGAGGTCTGTTTTTTTTTTTTTTACAGCTGACATGAAAAAGAGATATTATTTTAGACCTTGGCCAATGCATCAACTTCACTTTTAGCTCTCAGTGGATTTCCGGAGGTAGGCTGTGCTCTTTCCAAACACCCAGTGAGCTGCCAGCACAGTGCTACAGGGGTGGTCTCTGGGGAGAGTGGGGGAGGGGCTCGGACACAAGGCAGGTGGACCATAGCCTGCCTTTCTCCTGCTCCCGGCTGTTTTATCTGAGCGGCAAGCTCTCTGTCAAATGCAACCCACAGCCCCTCGGTATGATCGGATATGAATACCCTGTCAAAAGTGGTTGGTGAAAGGATGTAAATATTCTACTGATGTTTCAACTATTGATTTGTCCCCTGACCCATCATATCATAGCCAATGGCAGGTTTCCAAAAGAATGAAGCACTTCCTCTGAGAGCCACTGACTAACAGAGGCTGAGCAGATGGGTAGAGAGATGGAGTTGACAAAAGAGGGATGCAGAGAGGGAGGGAAACGCTGTGAACGTCAGACTTGAAGAGAGGGCTACTGTGCACAGACAGCTAGAGAGAGGAGAATGGAGCGCTGAGAGTGAGGAGGAGATCCAGAGGCAGACATCAGTAGAGCAGAGATGGCCTGACCAGTCTTTGATCAGCGGCATGATGGATCTAACTTAGAGGTGACGCTGACAGTGGAGCTTCATAGGTCCTTCACACGCCACAGCCTGTAGCTGAGGCCCGCCATTATTCAATCCCACATTCAGAAGAATGCAACAAGCAATCTCACATAGCAGCACAGCAAGATTTCAGCTTTTGGACACAATCAGACTATTAGGAATGACCTGGCTTGGCCTTGTGTTTCTTTCCAGATGATAGATTAAAAATGAAACCATATAACAATCTCAATAACTCCAGGACATTCAGATGGTGTGAATATGCAGAATCCGAGGGGAGGAGTTCATGACAGTTGACTCAGCTGGAGAAGCGTGATAATTGAGAACGTTACTAACATATATGAATTGTAAAGTTTTATTTTTTCTCATTTTTTAAATCCCAGTCTTCAGTCCTCTTGCTGCTTTAAAACACACTCTATATTAACATTGGTCCTTAACTTCGGAGTCTCTTGTGTATGTGTGTTTTTCGTATTTTTCTTCATCATGGGAAATGATCATCCAGTGTTTAGTGCTTCTAAGAAAAATAGCTGGTCCTTCAGAAGAGTCTTTGTATCTCTATTTCTTAAATGGAGCTAATCTACTAAAATTCTGCCAGAAAGGAGCCTGGCCTCTTTTGGATTGACTGAATTCAAAAACCTCTCCTTGTGCCATGTCCTCCGTTACCTCATACTGCCCCGCACTGAGGGGGTCCTGGGGGGGCGGGTATGAAGGGAGCGTGCACCTGTTTACACCTAGGGAGGCAGGTGCAAAAAGAGCAAGAAGGGGGTGTGAGGGGAAGGGGACAAGGAGGCAGTGCAGGGCACAAAGCAAAAGAGACAAAGAGGGGAGGTGGATAGCAAAGAGGAAACATTGTCAGTATTGTATCTGAAACAGACACAACAACACAACATCAAGTCATGCTTCCACAGAAAACAGGCACAAAGACATACAAAATGGGCCGCCAGTGTTAACATTCCTGCATATTAAACCTGAGATATGATACAGTATGATCATATGATGACAGCTGAATTGGGAGAAAAGTGGAATTCAGCTCTAGCAATGACACAAGGGAGACTAAAGATGCTATTCAATCAAACTCTGTAGCAGGCAAACAAGAGAACAAACAGATTACATCTGATACAATGATGAAACCAGGCATTTGGACAAGGGACACTGTTCTTCCATGTTTGTTGACAGAACTTTTGTTTGAATAGCACCCTCGACACTTGAGAACACAAGAGTGGCAAAAATAGAGCCAACAGAAAGCTGTTAATATGCATTTAACTACAGTCTACAATGTCATTTAGCTACAGTCTACAAGCATCACAACTAATGTAGCTAGTGTAATTAAAAATTAGATACAATCAATATTTGGAGATGAAATATTCAAAAGTTGCCATGGCATCTTAGAAAAAACATGAAAAGATGAGAAACAGTGTCTTCTGTTAGGGATAGTTTTGCCAAACACTGTTTTAGCAGTTAGAAGGGTTTCATGTATTTGTGTTAGTGGAACCTGTTTATTTTGGACAGTCAAGATAATGGTTGTTAACAGATTGGACAGTGACTGCATGCTCCAATGCCAACGTTAATCACAACACCTCCCAATTCTGCTTAGTAGTTGCCATGGCATCTTATTGTGCTAGCTCTAAGGAGAACTCTAATGTATATACCTTTATCATTTTCAAACCATGTCCATACAACATGGCCCTCTTTCTCAAGATGAAATCTATAAATGAATCTGAAATTCAAGAGAGTACTTCACCTTGTGCCAGCCATGTACACATACAGCACTTAGAAACACACAACATTTACTTCTGACAGACATCTACAGGGATCCTAACGTCAGAGAGAACATTCCAGCAGTGGTCATTGGTTAATTAATACCTTAATGGATGGTCATGCTTATTGTGAAACTGGGAATAGCAAGAACGTCAGTAATGGTAAATGTACAAACATCTAGCCTAGCACTAAAATGGCTAAATCTTAAAGGATGATACCAGCAGTTTGGAACATGTGGGTCCTCTGTCTTTGAGCCTTTGTCAGGAACTAGCATCCAGAATAACTTGTTTGGCATGTTTTTCTGTTACTGAGATAGCTGGTAACTGTTGGGGTTAATTTTGCAATAATATTTGGACATGTGTTGTGTTGTAGTCAAACAGAACATGTTAAATCAAAAAAAGTGGGAGAAAATACCATGATTACCCTCACTTTTCTCCTGACCTCAAGGTGACATGTCATTCCATTGTGCTAGATTACACAACGCAAGGTAAAGACTTCTTGTTGTACAATTTAGAAGCTGTAATAAAACGTAGTAAATCAACTGTGCAACACCTGTACACCTCAGAAGTAAGTATAAACTTAAAAGATTGAAGAGTGATTTTTGATTAGGGTATTCGTTGACAATCTGGATGTTGATGGAAGTGATAAGCACCAGCAACAACCCTGACTCAGGAAAAGAAAAAAACCTGCAAACAGTTGTCTGAGGTATTAAATTATTTTCCCACAGGTCATGAACACTGGTATCGCCCTTTAAACTCAATAAATCATGCAAACAGCCCTGTCTTTTCATTGATGCTTAACAGCTGCTTTACAACTCATATCAAGTCATCCTCATATATGGGCTGACAGACATTTAACTCAAAGTAATACACTGTAGTGAGACGACATGAATTCTCTTGACTCTTCTAGCTTAGTACACAGCTAGTCTAGATCCATTCATAAACAAAGTACGTGTGTTTAAAAAAGGTGTAGAAAGTAAAAAAAGAGAGCAGGTTAAGGGAAGAGTAAACAGCGATGAGAAGACAGAGCACACCAGCGAGGAAAAAAAAAGGGAAATCACCTGATATCTTCTTGTTGCCTCACCTTTCTGTTTGGTCACCTTTCTCACTGTCATGGCCGCCTGCCGCTTCTGGTACTCAGAGATCTCAAAACCTAAACAACAACAATATTGTATGTTGGACAAATGTTCCACACAGGGCCTGTAGATCATGTGAAAAAAGATGTAATAAGTTGCAAGAATTTGCCTTTTACGTTGGCTTAAGAACAGTTGATGCATTGTTTAGGTTTAGCTTTTCAAAATAATATCACAGTAAAGCACCACATTTGACCACAACACATTACAATTTAACCATAACCCAACCAATCAGAGCTAAGGCCTAATAATCAAACTCACTTTGTGTACACTACACAGGGAAGCTTGTGTTTTGAGCTAAAAAAAAGTCACCATGTCCTGTGCTGCAGGAAATACAACATGTAACTGAAGCTCCAGTGGCCGTTGTGAATGGACCACAGAGAAGTGTGTAACTAACCGATTTTCTCATCTTCCTGCACCATCTTCCTCTCCTCATGGAAGGCCCGGAGCCAGCGGATCTTCTCCTCTGGTTTCTTGGCCAGGAAGATGTGGATCTCCTCGCTGTCTTTGTTGCACAATTTGAAGGCGTTCTTCACACTGACGTTGAAGTCATCATCACGCCCGTCTATGGCGTCCCGCACCTCATAGCGATCCATGTCAATGCGGCCCTTATAGTACAGGATGTCCCGGCGTATCAGATCCTGGGTAAGAGGAGGGGAAGATGTCTATTAAAGTGTGTGTGTGCTTGTTTGTTTGTGTTGAACCTTAGAGGTATCAGCAAGCACCCTTCCCTCGGTTTCCTGAGAACCTGTCTTATGCAATCTTTTCCATCTGCTGCCCAAACACACACATTGCAGAATGCCCATTTTCTCAGAAAATCTGCTCCTCACTAGATTTAAAAAAAAAAAAATCTAATGTGCTATAACAAAACAACTCTGCAATAAATCATACTTTTGTGATGTTTATAATACTCGTGGAACCACTGTAACTTCATAAAATATACAAAACAACTATGAATATTTAATTTATATTTTCTCAGCTACACCGGGACAGAGGCTGCAACTAATGATTATTTTCATGAACAATTTATCTTCCGATTATTAATGGTTTAATCATTTGGTCTATAAAATGTCAGAGAATAATTAAAAATGCACCTAACAATTACATAAATCCCAAGGTGATGTCTTGAAATTGCTTGTTTTGGCCTGACCCACAAAAACCAAAAAACCAAAAATATTTTAAATAACCCCAAAATATTCAGTTTAAAGTCATGTTGGACAATGAAAAGCAGCTAAACTTCACACCGGAGAGGCTGGAAACGCAGACTGTTTGGTCGTAAATTAAATAATCAATCATCAAAACAGTTGCCAAGTCATTTTCTGCCAATCGACTAACCAATTAATTGACTAATTGTTTCTGCTCTTCACTAGTACTTCAAGCACAAATAACTTTAACTGATGGATGTTTCGTAATTTGCAGGAATAAGACTGCCACGTAAAACAATCTTCATCGTCCCCGTTGCCTCAGGACCAAAAAACATCCATTTGTACTATAAGGTCAAGAAGATAAAGGAATAAAAAAAGGGAACAGGAATGTTTAAATAAGCATGCAGAGACAATTCTGCATTTGTGTGCTGATAAGGAAGACATGAGAGGAAATGATGGAAAGCTACATGCTATGTGCTACTAACACACCCTGAGGGCTGCCATTACACAGGTTGTACTGAGGATTCTGAAGTAGGAAGCGTAGAACAAAGACTAGAATTTATAATTTAGTGTGTCTTGCAGCTGACTTTATTTAGTGCTTCAGAACAGCTAACACACGTGTGTGATCTGCAAACGTACTGGAGTTTGTTTCCGGTGCCAGACATTTTCAAATGTGAGAGAAGGGGAAGGATGACGACAGAGGGATAGATAGAGAAACAGAAAGACAGTATATCTATTCGTGTTATGTTCTTTGTCTGTGTGTGTTTGTGTCTGTGATGGGGAAATGATTCTTCCTCTGTGCGGACACGTGTGTGTGCGTGTGACGATGCAGTTATTCTGCCTCTGTGTGCTTTTGTGTGTTGGTGTCTGTCTGGATTTGTGTCTGTGTCTCTGTGTGGATGCATTGCCGAGTCTAGCCAAGCGTGAACATCCGTCTGACAGGAGAGCACAGCCTTGGTGCATTACAGCCCAAACTACCACAGCTCCATTTTGTGAAAGGTGCTGAGGATTTGAACGTATCTCCACTTAGGGCTGGTGTGTCTCGTACAGCATTATGTAATTTATTTGCAGCTCTCGAATACGGTTGCAGAAGTCACATTGTCTTCAAGCATCTCCGTCACCAGGCATGTGATAAGCAACTTTCAAGAGAAAACAGGCTGAGGGTGAATTTTAACTTATCAGCTTGTTTTCAGCCAACAAAATCTTCAAATAAAAGGAAGAAAGTGAACAAAGGGAGAGAGATAGCACCTACCTTCTTACAGAGGACCAGCTGGTGATCAAAGAGGAAGAAGACCCGCTGCTGGCTGCGTCCATACGGCTGATAGATCCATGACAACTCCCCAGTGTAGATGAGCTCCGAGCTCCTGTCCAAGATATCATCTCCCTAGACACACACACGAACACAGATACACAGTTAATAAATGAAAAGAATACTCTTGGCACAGCAAAGATCAGTTTACTCATCCTGGTTAGTGCTTCTCATCCTCTGTTGTGTACTGTGTATTGTCTTCTGTGGCTCTGGAGGAGCATTGTCAAGTCTGAGAAATCAACCCTGGCGATGTCATCATAGTGATGTCATCAGCGGGATCTCACCTTGGGCTTGGAAATGACATTTTTTTGTTATACAGAAAGCCTGCTTTACAAACTGGGACACAGGGTTAATAAGACATGGCGGTTTACCAGGTAGGGGAAGTTTAACAAAAAATGCTATCAAGTTGCACTATGGGAAATGTATGCTCCAGGGTTTTTGGAGCTTTACCCACACTAGAGACTAAGATTCAGGATATCGCAGCCTCCACTGCATTGAATTTTTATTTTTGAATTTTTTTTTTAATGTGTCTCTTGCAATCCTCCTAACTTTGTTAATGTATAATACTAGTTATCTGGAATACCCAGGTGTCAAAAAGGTAACTTATATTACACAATGAGTCATCCAATACGGGGGTTATGTCTTGGTCTGAAAGTGTAAGTTGAAAAGATGTCCTTTTCAGTTTATCAAAAAGAAAAACAAAAATCATTTTCAAGATAAACAAACATCAAATGAGATGTTTTCCCGAGTAAAACTGTCCAGGTTTGGTGATATATGGAGTAAAATGTGAGTTCTTCCATACATAGGCCAAATTTGTAACTAAATATATGGATTGAACAGACCAGACCAGATTTAGCCAGTAAAACAACACTGGATGACATCAGATGTCAGATGCTTTGTAATTACACCACCGTCAGTACAAACACATACCTCCCAGTCCAGAACAGAGGCTTGCCACTGGGCGATCTTGTCGATGTTCTCCAGCCTCCTCTTCCTTTCATTGATCTGCTGAGTGACGTTCCGCATTACTGCAAGGGCTGCTGCCACGTATCGATAGTCACTACGGACACAGTGTATACATAATTACTCCTGGGTTTTAAAGGGTGAAGACATAGTTCTTGGAGAATGGGCACTCTTTAAAAAAAAAAAAAAAAGACATGTAATTTTGCAGTAGTGAATGTTGTGATACAGAGTAGCCTTTTTAAGACAGGGGTTATAAACTAAAAGTAAGGGCAGTAAGTCTCCTGGAGCACAGTCAAAATAACAAAACACTATTTAATTCCAATCAGCCCCTTTCTCTATCCACAGTTAACTCTGACTGCATCTTTGCTAACTGAGCTGGATTTATCACTCTGGCTTAGATGTGCTATGGATCCAATCTGCACTTTGGAAGATAATGCTTGTGTGTGTGACAGTGCTGTGTGTGTGACAGAGAGCAGGCCTATATCTGGCAGATTCTCCACATCTCCTAACAGTCAAACACTGTGATCTGGCAGGCCTCGCCGCCAGAGCTGGCACCTATCCCTCTCTGGCTGAGAATGCGTGGTTTGTGAATGACCTGGAGCTGGCTGAGACACGCTGAATCACTTACACCATGTTTCTGTGGGTTTGCACGCATGAGTTTGCACATCTGGATGCTCGCATATGCGTCTGTTCACGAGAGATCCTTTGCAAATGTTTAGATTGTGTGTTGCGGTTCAGTGCTGTGCATGCAGTGTGGACTTTTGATGCTTGTACAAGTGCCAGCAAAAGCTCAAATTCATATTTAATCTGAATCTATTTATATACAGAGTTCTATGCAATGATCAAATGGTCATGTATTGATATGAAAATTATTTGACTCGCTTTTGAAATTTAGTACTGTCACATACATATTCCATACAACTGAGATTCCTTGATGAAATGTTTGGCTCTAAAATGTCACAGAAAACTGGTAAAATAATGCAAAACAGCATTTGTTTCAGTTCATGCATGGATAATCGCAGCTTCAGCAGATTAAACCCAACACCTGCAACAGCTGCATCACGAAACAATGCATCTGGAACAAAATTATGCATCAGTAGTAGATTATTTTTAGAAACAAATGAACTACCATCAAACAGCAACACATTCAGCAGATTAAATGTGACCTTGGCTATAGTGTACAGTACCTGTGCTCCTGTGCAGTGTATTTGAGAAGCTCAGCCAGCTGGAGTGGATATTTGCAGATTTTCTGGACGGGGGTGAGCAGGAAGCCATCTATGGCAATGTCAATCATTTGCTGGAGGAGGCGACAGGCCTCAAAGAAGTGCTGGTACCTGCCATCCCTCATCAGTTTGCTCAGCTCCATACAGGCATCCAAGTGGTTGTTACAGTATTCTGAATAGATCCAAAAACCATCTTGCTGTAGAGTAAGAGTAGAGTATACAGGGATATGATCAGAGCGGAAAATTAGTTATGAACCCTCTTTTCAATAAAACATGCGGTGAAGAAGTCAATATGTACAGAAGAATGCTGTGGTTGCTAAAATTTTTATTAGAGCTGTGTTCTCAAGATCATAACTTAATTATCTTGTTATCTTTAGATGAACTGTTTGCTGGTGACTTAATTATCACCACAACTTAGCTGTTATCTCAAGATAACGAGATAATTAAGTTCTGATCTTGAGATAACAGGCCTAACACAATTATTAGCAATTTTGGGTGCTCTCAGCTGGACAGTGCGTACAAGTCTACAAGTCTCATTTTTCATCCTAATTTTTATCAGATGGTTAAAAAGAGAAAATACTTAAGATAATACTATTTGAACTCACGTGTTCTAAAAAGCATGGTCCGATTTCAGAGAGGTGGGGTTCCTCTGTGTTGTACTGTTTCTCCAAGTCTCTAACAAAGCCCATCTGGAAGCGGTAAATGTCCTCGATGTTCCCAAAGATGACCTTCAGCTGGTCATCATTGAACATGTCCACACGCTTCCTGCACTGGCGCAGGTAGCCCTGCAACAATATGGGTTACAACCACCGTGAGGTTTTCAAAGATGATACGGTGCCAGGTCCTATATTGTGATATGGCTGCAAGGCTATGAGTAAGAAAATGCTATAGAAAGTTGCAATCTACTCCTTAGCTTGTTTCATTTCATCACTCATTGTAATGAACATGTTAAGTCATTCTTTAAATATAGTTCATTTGAATTAAAATGAACTATGACTCTCTAGAAGCTTTTGTAGAGTCAAAAACAACTCTGTGTAGGTCGAACTGTGGTCCCAATTTGTCAGTCCAATATTGTGGTTAATTAAATGCGCTGAAGCTTTGGCCCTGGAGCTTTAGGAAAGATCTGCTGTAGGAGGTAGGTTTTCGCTCTTTCACACTCCACCACCCAGAATACTCTCTGTTGTCTTTGTGAAATACACATGCTTAGCCTTGAAGTTTTGTTTCTTGAAGTCAAGCTCAGTCCAAATAATCAAAATTAAAGCCATGATTTAACATGTAGAATCCTCCTTTTGAGTAATGTAGTGTGTGGAATGTTGAAGACATATATTTTTTCAAAATAATTAACAGTGCAAATGATTGTGTGTGTGTATACTGTATGTTGTACTACGAGATGTGACACATTTATTGTAATATGCACCTTAGTACCTAGCATAGCTGTTACAGTTGTGGAGTGTTTCAATAAAGATTGCCTTAGTGGCATTTTGACTTAATGAGCGCAGGGATTCTCATGCAAATTTCTCCTCTAATTAGCTTTCCTAAATCCTTAAACCCTTTATTTTTACCTATGTGAAAGACACAATTTGCAAATAGTTACGACACAGTATAAATCTCCCCTTTGACTGGCTTGTTCCTATCGACGTCAAAGCACAGATATCACTCAACTCTACTGCTATACACTTCTTGCCTGTGCATGTTTATGGCAAGTTGGAAAATGCAGGGTGCTCCCACAGACAAGAAGTGTAGAGGTGAGAAGGTGAAATTTACCCTTTATTTTGAACCATTACGCTTCACCTGGAATACAGACAAAGGGTACACAGAGGATTAAGGAAAGATGATTAGATAAGCAAAAATTTGCACTCAGAGTCAATGTGATGCAAAGCCCTTTTGCTCTGTATTCTGATATAATTGCTATGCAACGAGCTACCATGCTATGCCTGTGCTGGTGACAAATGACTTTTTAGAAACAACTGCTTCACATGAAAAAACGAATTATTATATCCTACTTGAACTAAGTTGAGTTTGATGAATATTTTCACATTATCAGCAGGAAGACCAACCAGTGGCAATGGACCACTGTACTTAGCAGTCTGTTATATTGTTAATGCTGGCAGTAGAACAAACAGCTAGGTCTATAACTATATGTAATATAGTGTATGACTCTGGCCTGCTCACTGTCATAAATATTATAAACATATAGCTGGTTGGTCATGACCGGAAAAATTTAATGCCTATTCATCAGTTCACATTAACATCATACAGTAATCATCTTTCTTCTATTCCCCCAGCTATTTGTTTCTGCTGAACGAATTATCATGTGGCACAACTTCCTATTGAGTACTTGATTTTACTCTCATATACGTCTATGTAAATTATATACATACATTAAACGCTTTCGTGGGTCTAATGTCAATGTAGTCATCTCATTCTGTCTCAAACCAGAACCTGTCATTGTTAAGTCTGGCATACTAACAAAGATAAAACTGTTGCATTTTAGATAAAATTTTTTATAGAATAAATACTTGTAAATAACAAATATAGTACTGTACATCTATACTCTACATGCACACACGTATTAGGCTACACAGTGGACTAACACTACGCTATGCAAAACCAGGCCCATATAGATACAAGGCTAGAAAAATTCACAATCGGTGAAAAAGGTACCTTAAAAAAGGAATGTTCAAGAAGTTCAAAAGAATGTAGGAATTAAATTGTTAAAATATTTAAATGTTTGACTCTAAATAATATGTCTAAATTTTAGATTCTGATTTAAATTTGGGTGTGTCATGTTTTGAATTCTTATAAAAGGCTGGCCATGCTTAAATGTAAGCAATGGCAAAGCTTTTGTTTAATTTAACTAGGTGTGAATTCTACCTTGTCGCTTCGGCATGATTCATAATATAATGACAAATTTAACCTGGACTAGATCGCTCTAAATATGGCTGCTGCCACTACTGTGTACAACTGACATATTGTGTTTTCATATTTAAGAAAAAGACCATTATTTTTGGACTGTTTTGGAATCAAAGAATAAAACATGTCTGGGATGAAAGTGTGAATGTGGGAGTGTTAAGAATACAAACGACACTCTTGTTTGGCGTAAAAGTACTGTTTCTTCTCTCATGTTTCAGTTCCTTACCATTTACCTTTCCTACTGTACCTTGGTATTAAAGCATGACCTGGAACAGCAGTCTGAATGCATTTGTGTGTTGGTGGATGTGTGTACGTAATTTAGTACCTCACAGATGTCCTTGAGGTGTTTGATGTAGTGTCTCTCTGTGCTCATGATCTCATTGATGACATTAGCTCTCATCTGATCTCGGTTCTGGAGGGGCGAGCCCAGACACAGGCAGTCATTGGTTGGGTCCAGGTGCCCATTCTGCACCTCGCTGGTCCCCTCAGCTGGCTCTGCTCCCCCGTCCTCCTGGTTCACCCACAGCTGGGGACAAATACATTCACACACACACACACACACACACACACACACACACACACACACATGCAATTGAATATGAAATGTGCAGTTAAGTAATAAGTGTATAAACCTGATTAAAACAAGTATTAGTAAACATATATTTAGGTATTCATATCACAAAATCTTTACCCACTCTTCATGAGCATGAATGCACATAGCACACACACCCACACCCACACTACAGACATGAACACCCATTTCACACACACAGAGCTTGATTTAAAGGGTTTCTGGTAGTTTGAGCAGTGAGTAAGACTCTTGGTCCACTACGTTAGAAAGGTGCAAGAAAGACTGCCAAACACTCCAGAGTTTAAAATAAGCCTCTTTCTGAGACTGGTTCCCGGAGGATATTTAATGCCCAACTTGGGCCCTGTGTGTGACTCAAAAAATCTCCCCTCTGCAGATATGCATGCACATACACTCACACGCAACCTCACGATTTATTCACTCAAGCATGCACTCACCAACACTAATACACACACAGACCCACATACATAGTGTATTCCACTCTCGCTCATAGAAAGGGCCAAGTGAGTGTGGTTTCAGATGCCCAGCAGCCAACACCTGATGACACACAGTTTGCCAAGAGAACATCAAAGAACCGACGGGTAGAATGCCAAACACAAGATGAGAAATGCAGCGCCACAGACAAGCAGAGTGACGGGTGGTAGAGCACTGACTGCAGACGAGTACTAGTTGCGCAGCATTAAGACTGAGAAATAGTCAGAGTCAATAGTAAATACAATACTGAAGAAAATGAACCATATTTGCAATGGATATAACCATGAATGTTAGCAAGAGTAATGATTCCAAAAGCCATCTAATTCTATTTGAATGTATTTCGAGAATTTAAGTATAGGCCATTGAGAAGACAGTTAAAATAATCTTTACTTTTGACTCATCAGTTCTGCCTCTCTTTTGACCCCGTTAAGGATGATGTGATAACGTCATGGGAACGTAAATGTTTGGTAATGTCGAGGGTACGTTGCGTGGACAGACTGGAGCGGGCGGGTGGGCGGGCAGGCTGGATGGGTAGATGAAGCTGGGAAAAACGCACCTTTGACGTGGTGTTTTGGAACCGTGGAGTTGCTATGGGGTTGATATAGAAAACCTGTTTTGTTTGGGGCTGAGGAGGGTGGGGTTCCACCTTGGAGAGAGAGAATGACAGAACAAAAAGATACTTTTTGGTTGACAGTCAGTCAGCCTGTCTGCCCTGCCCTCTCAGGAGTGAATATGGAAGGGTGGAAAGGTGGGAATGGCCATGAGGAGTGTCTGGGGAGGGGGGTTATCTGCTGTGGAAGCCTCCACCTACAACAAGGATGCTAAATCTTCTTTCAGTAAGTTAAGTGAAGGAGGTACGGAATAACATGTAGCAGCTGGATCAGTTCTCTGTGTCAATGCACTTTTGGGTTTAGTTGAGCTCAGATATAGGTGATATAATATAATCACAATGTAAAGTAAAAACGTTCAAAATTTAAGTGGATTTCAAGCTTAGGAGTTGAAGGTGATGCTAAGCTAAAAAAAATGGCTCATCAGCATCTTTGTTTCGCTGTCCCTGAACACCCGATAAAAGGCTCTTAGCTAGCTGTTCTATGATCTCTTGAGTGTTATGCATTATTAAAATAAAACATTATTCAATTGAGTATATCTGTGTGTGGAGCAAGCATATCAGTGTGTGTGCAAATGATAAGATACTTGTGCGTGTGCACCTTGCAGTATGTGTATTTATCAGCTTTTGTGCATATGTTCATGCGCCTCCATTTCTGTATGTGTGTGGGTGTGTGTTGTGTCTATGGTCGCTGGCCAGCCATGGCTACAGCTAACTCACCCGTACAAAGCTGGCAGGGAACCATCCTTCCTCCTCATCAATCTGGCCCCACCACCAGTCCTTGTTGGAGGCGTCCAGCACCTTGATGACATCACCGGCCTTAAACGCCAACTCCCGGTCCGCCATGGTCACATGGTCCCATACCGCCTCAGCATTGACGATTGAACCTCCACTTATCAACTGAAGAAATCGGAGGGAGAGACAGGCAATATCTTGTGTTTTATTCTCATTACATGAAGCCACTCATGTGGAAACACCACTAAAACAGCATAAATATCAATGCAGAAATAAATACGGACCCACGTGATCTGAAACGGCTTATAAATCAAATTTGAAACTGATTGTAATACAGTAATCAGCCTTATTTTAGCCTTGATTTGTGTGAATCCTTGTTGTTTTGTTAAACCCACTCAGATTACTAATTGATGCAAATACACACCCTCAAAGCCAGGGCCCAGTGGCAGTTTAGGGATTGCAAATAGAGCAACACAATAGCTAACACAGACCACAGTACAACACAACAAAATACAACAACACAAAAAAGGCAGAGCCATTAGCGGAGAAACAACACAGCGTTCAGAAGCACAGCACCAACAGTCTCCACACAGGGATGGTAATCGGCCCATTATGACATTAGAATAATTACCTGTGTTAATGTAATATAAATGCTGAGGAGCAAACAAATTTGAAGGGATAATCTCCCTTCCTTCATGCTGTCACCAGGGCTTGTTATTTTATCTGCAGCACAGTCTTTGACAAAAAATGGAAGGATGACTCATCATATCTTCTCTATTGAATTTAACATCATGAATAGATAATGTGGACATTATGCGACACTGAAAATAATTGTTTAAATTGTGCAACTGTGTGCATGTACATGAGCAGGGTATTATTTTATGTGCATACACTGGGTACAGTCTGTAAAGGCATGGAAGCCTGTCAGGTGATCAGTATTCTTTACGAGATTTGAAGAGACTAAAGGTTGTTCTCATTAAAGGACAAGAGACACTGGACAATGTTCCTGAGAAGAACCTGAGTCTGACATTATCCATCTACCAAACAGCACCAATATTATCACACTGAGGACTTAGCTTTGTTGCCTTCAGACTTGCATAGGCACACATGCATACACTCACACGTGCAGCCTTTTAAATTCGTATGCATTAAACCCGTGTATGCATCTGTGGCACAGCTCGAACTGTTTGTTCCAATTGTTTCTCTCCGAAGTAGTGTTCATCAGCATTTTCTAGTCCAGAGCTAACCATGCATCCAGTCCCTGGGGCTGTGGGCAGAGCAGCCAGTGCTAACCAAGCCTGACAGGAGCTGCTTAGGCTCTAGGTAAGGAGTTATCAAAGGCCTGGAGACAGGTTTGTCCCATGGATGGACATAAATTTCGTTCTTTACTTGTATTGAGGATTATGCATATTAATACTGAGGCAGTGGTTTTTTTTTTTGTTTTTTAGTTTTTTAAATTGAGCTAGTGATGTTTTCCCTCAATCCTTTAGGATTTCTTTGCTGTTATAAAAATGAAATCCCTAGATGAGAAAGCCTTTTGAAATGAACTTCACCACTCCAGCACAAAAATGCTATTCCACCTTCCTGCTGATGAAGTGTAGTTGTAAAAAAGTCCATGAGAAACAGCAGATTCTGTGTGTATGTGGGTTTGTTTGTATTCATCCAAACCCCTCATGAGGATCTAAGCTCTCAGACTCAGCAGCTATGTTACCCCTTCAACCTGTTGACAAGCATACCTCCCCGATGGCTTACTGAGACAGCTACAGGGGATATAAGCCAATCAGGGCAGAGGAGTGAACATAGGGAGGGACGTCCATGCCTGGAAGGGAAAGAACAGCCGTAGTCATGGCGACAGATGAGGATGCTTCACTGCTATTGACAAGATGATGGGATGAGGCAAGGACACTTCAGGATGCAGCAGAATATTTTCAAATTTAGATGTTTGAGTGTCTCTTGTGTGTGAGTAGACATACACAAAGAGTGATCACTGAATAAATGCAATATCACTCTGTTATAGACTATTACCACGACAAACCAATCACATTACAGAATTCGCTATCATGATAATTTCTTTGTTGATGTAAAATTTAATAATGTAGGCCTCTGCGTGCAGGTTTTAGATCAAAGATGTCTTTGAGTAGGTTGATTCAGTCAGGTATCACACAGGGCTGGGAGCTGGGGTAACAATAGCTCCAGCCTATATCTCAAAGCTTTCCACTACAGGAAGAGAGGAGGATTACCGCAAAAACATGTGTCACGCTGCCATGGAAACAGGACCAAGGAATAGTGCTTAAAAGATTTTAAAAAATCCTTGTTGATTCAGGAAAAGGAATTTGATTTAAATGATTTAATACACAAATGGATAGTTTAAAAAAAAACATTCTGGAATAACTAGTTGAGGCCAAATCAGTACTGCTTGACTGTCACCATCTGACATCAGGACCTCTGTGTGAAACAGTACCCATACAACAGATGAGCCTTGGCACTGAGGTGCCCCCCCGACCCCCAAATGCACACACTCATGCACTCCCTCCAGCACCACTCCATTTTCAGCCCCATTCACTCCAAGCACAATCTCTCCAGACCCCATCAATCTGCTGTAATATGGGCAACAGACAAGAAGATCGAGGGAGAGAGAGAGATAGAGATTCATTCACAGCCAATGTTCCTCCTTGCTTAGTTCTCTCTTTATCCTCATCCCTCCATCTCCAAAATGAGATCAGCACTGCCCTCTCCAATACATTGCATCCTTTTCCCCTCAACATGTCTGAATAAATTAAAAGCATTACATAATCAATCTCCCCAATTCTTGCCTTACCACTGGCTCATACCTAGCTTGATCAAATGGCATACAGTATACACTTAGACACGCAAACACAGAGAAGTCTTGGCACAATACTCTTCATTACCTGTGTGTCTACCAGCCTCAATGACCTATGTCATTATTATGGTTACACTGCAGTTACAACATCAAAGATCAGAGAGTAAAAAGTCGTCTTTCAACCGCAAACCTGTATTTGGGTCAGTGCAAATGAATGCAGAGGAATCTGTCCCTATACGTGGACATTTTTGACAATGCTTTCTGTTTCATGTTCAATCGCAGACATGGAGAATGACAAGGAAATACAGCATGTAAGAGTATAAACCCGATTCACTGGCTTATATCATCTTTGCAGCACAACACATCAGCATTCACTGCACTGGCAGCTCCACTGCATTCCAACATCCTCCTCTATCTCTAGCCATGGCACAGCTGCACCAAAGCACCTACAGCATCCCTGAGCAAACACATACACACACACGCCTTTAGCCAGCCTTACCATGTTTGTGGCATGTAACTGTTCAGAGAGTGTATGCATGGAGAAGTCCGGTTCATACAATCATGATAATTAAATCCTTCTTGGAAATGGTCAAGGTGATGGTCCTCCGTAAGAGCTGAGCCTGAGATGTCGAGTAACAAGGTGCTGTATTCCAGAAACAGGCTTCTCTTTCCGACGCACTGAGTGAGTCTCTCGGTCCGTCCTCCCTGTGTCTGCCAACCCTGTTATGTAATACACTTATACCCTGAGTCTGGGAGCCAATCAAAGATGCTCTGCCTAAAACACACACACATCCTCACACACACTGTTGTCTCGCGCGCCCACACCATCCGCACATTGACACTTCTGACTGCACAGCATTTAACAGAACTCTATTAGAAGGCACCTGCCCTGGAGGGAATACAAATGTGTGAACACCTGGGACGAGTGCTGGACTCAAAAAAGAGGAGCTACAGATAACACCCACCCAAGACTATCTGAGACACACACACACAACTTAACACATTCACATGCTTACATGTGAACACACATCTGTAAGTAGCACTGCGTTATCACTGCCAGCCAAGTGCAGCATAAATACTACGGTATATAAAATTATGATGACATGTTTACACTCCCATGGGGGTCCCCGCAAGGAGAGCTGTTTATGCCTCGTACCACAGCGATGAAAACACCAGCCCACATGCCATGGCATGTGATGGAGGTATATATGTTCATAAAACATGGCCGCCAAACACTTCTTTGTACACCTACAGTACAGCATTTACCACTTAACTAGACACACACAAAAAACACACAGCACTTAGCCTGAGTTGGAGAGAGCACATACAGTATCTTCAAAAAAACTCAGCCAGCCTGTCACCACTATTAATAGGACTGTCATGGACAGCTCTGGGATAGGCTTTTAGAATATCTATTTCTGACATTCATTCACCATTCATGACACCTGCCTCCAATCCTTTATTAGATTATGCCACTGCATGTGGAATAAAAGGAAATGGGCATTTTTATAGCCTTTCCACTTGGAGGAAATTTAATCTCAAAGAAATATGCATATTTACTGATTAGTTTTTTATTAGTCGCTATTTAGTAACCAGGTGCAATAATGTGAGGGATTCAGAGACAGGTGCTACAGTGAAATGTTGCAAACGGGAGAAATGTGAACATTGTGGGCTATGAAATGGGAGCTGGGTTTAGCTGGATCTAAAATGGGGGAAACCTGGGCCCTCCTTTATTAGGCCTAGGCCTGCCTGCTATTGGTTACTGTTCAGATGAGATTAGCAAACAATGATCCTCCAGAGTCTATGATCAGCAGCACAAACCTCTCACTTGCACTGCTATTTGCTTCAAATATCACATTTACTTCAGTGGAGGGATCACTGCTCAGCTACTAGCTGCCATGTTGTAGATGTGGCTACAATGGAACACAATGGAAAACAAGTCCTGACGCAGCAGTAGGTTATGGTTGAAAACAGACCATCAGATTTTTCATCTCAAAATCGAATTATTATAGAATAAAATTAATCCATGCTCATAATCCACAAAATACAACATGGAGGAGATAGGGAGATCGACGTGGTGGTGGGGGGGGGGGCATATTTATATGCGGGGGATATGAATTTCCAGTCGCCACAGAAAAGGTAAGAGCATCACAGATCTGTATCCGCACAACTAGGACCACCACCAGACAACACTAGCTATCACAAACGGTGAGAGGACACAAGACATAACGAAGGATTGGGGAGGGGGGGTAACAGAAATACATTATGTTGTACCAACGTCATTCATTTCAACGCGTAGCCGTGATGGAGCGCCGGGTGTCCCCGCTCTCGACCAACGCGCACTGCCTTTCTCTCCTCTCCTGTGCGAAAGTGTGGTGCGCTGCGAACCGGGCCCCAAGCGCAGATCCATTAACGAGTACCGAGGATGAACATCAACAGCACGTTCACAAGCACCAGAACCGCGATCACCGTAAACACCGCGCAAGTCTGGACGTCCAAGGCCATGGCGCAGCGCTGCGGGCCGATGCTGAGATGCGCTCTCTGTGACGGGCGGTATTCAGCTCCCCCGTCTAGACGCGTAGCCTCAAAGCGACCAAGAAATCCACCATTACAGTTAGGCAAGAAAGGAAAAAAAAAAAAAACGATGCCCCTACGCCTCTTCACACTACGCGATGTAATTCATAAAGGCACGGGAAGAGATGCATCATCCTCACCATCATCATCGTCATCAGTCTGCACCGCGATTTCCCCCGCTAGTCAACACCTGCCGGTGTTTCGCCTCTTCCCCTAAACCGATGACTCTCGGGCCAATAGATTCCCGGGGCAAACGAGAAAAGTGGCTGTGCACAGGCTGTTCGCAGCTGCCGAGCTGCCTTCCGGTGAGTGGGGGACCGGGGAGATCGGCTGTGAGTCTGAGAGGCGGTCCTGTATTAATACTGATCAGTGCTCCACCGCAAGACTACCGGCTTCAGCCATGACCTACAGTCGGGGGAGGGGCACAGCCAGCCCCTCGCTGACTACATCGACCACAGAGGCCAGAATCATAACCTCATTCATCTCCCACCCCATCTAAAAATATCACAGTGCCGTGGTGATTTATTATTTATCATTAACAGCCCGTGATGAAGGAGAATAAATGTCAGAGTAATGAATGCACGTTCCTCAAAGTGATCACCACCTTATAATTTTATTGGCATAATGTCAGCCTTCTCTGCTCGTCTGTGGCCACGCATCAATCAGATACGGTATGCCCAGCCATATCTGATAATCAACCAAATTTACACTCTGTATTACCACTGGTCCACCAGACAAACATCACTGATGCAAGCAGCTTTCAAAAAAGATTTAAAAATGTCAAAAAAAAAAATCGGGGTTAAATTGTAATAATCCACGAAATAGTTTTACTTGCTCAATTCACAATGCAGGGGGCTTGCAAATGGTAGATTTTCTAAAAAACAATCAATGCAACCAATGCAACAGAGGTCAAGATGCTGTAACTTCACTCAATACCTAGTACAGGTCAAGTTCCAAAAATGCTGGATCCTACATTTCCCCTAATACAACTGATAAACACACAGATAAAAAACTCCCCACCCCTCACTTTGTAACACAGTCTCTCTGTTCAAAATGTGTAATCCTCCCACTTTAAGACAATAGCAGTTATTTATCAAAAAGATAAAGCTCCTCCAGAGCCACACAAGACTTCCAATTGTTTTTACATGCTGAGTTTTACACACTGGGACTTGTAAACTGACCTTGATGTGTAAATTCAAAGCTCCTGTTTAGTTTAACTACACACTATGTAAACAGACCAGCCACAACACTGAAACCAGTTAGTGGTTTTAATGTTGTGGCTCATCAGTGTACATCGTGTAGGATCAAGTGCATTTAAACTTTTGTGTATAAATTTTAATAACCTTTTAATTGTGTACGCTGAGGCAATAACACAAGCACACACACTCACAAACCTGGATTTATTCTAGACTATTTACATAAAACTGAGGCAGGGAAATGTCTTAACCACCATCGTTGCACAAGGGAATTCAACTGGTTTGTGAGACTGTCCAAACCTCATTACCACCAATGAGGTGCCCTTGACTAACCTGTTAAACCTCAAACTGCCATGGTGGAGCTGCTCAGTGTCCCACAGATCAGACTGTGGTTGTAGAAACAATCTCAAGATGTAAAGGTATGTAACCGTGTGAGTGTGCAACAGGACATAATCTGAAATAAAGCATAGGGCTCAGCTATCTTAATCTAAATAAATGAAGGTACTAAAAAAGGTTGGCTGAAAGCTGAAACATGAACAGCTCTAAACATCCAAATAACAAAGGTGTACGTGCAACCCTTTAAATTAAACCAGCGCCACCAAATTTGTGGAACAGGAAAAGATCATCAGAAGCACTAATGTTTGCCCATACCAGTTCAATCTCATTTCCAAGCCCCCAGGAAAAAGGATGTCTGGTAATCCATGTGAGGCCCTTGGCCCAAAAAGACATTATGACATACACACACTTTACAAAAGGAACTATTGTAAAACAGGATAACAATTACATGAGCGTCACACACATTCAAACACCAATATAATTTGGGCCCAATATAACTTTAAAGGTCACAAGTAAGCTGTATGAAGGTATTACTCCCTTGAATTAATCACTTGTGCCCATAAAGTAGCATGGAGATATTCTTGTAGCAGTTGGTAGCACTGTTGGAACATACGAAGCATATGGATGGACAGTGGCAAAGTGGATTATGCTTTGGGGTTCTCAGAAGTCTCTGTGGATGTTTTGATACTTTTTCTCCACCATGAAACTGCTGTTGGAATCCACTGTGGCTCCATGTGGCTGTGAATCCATGCAGACTACAGCTGACGTCATTCACAAAGGAGCAAGCTACAAGCATTTCAGAGCCACCTTTCAACCATACAGGATGTTGAGTGTATGGTATTCACAGCACCGTTTTTGGGTGCAGTATTCCTTTAAGGCTCAGTGTTGTGAGTGAGTTGTGAGTGACAGGACAAGATGGCCCCAGTTCCCATCTGATGCACGTGTTTGCCATTGGCATGTACATCGTTATTTTACTTAAGGAGAACATTGTATTACACAAGCGCATCCTGGCCTGCAGCCCTTAGTCATGGTGTCTGCACCCCCCGTTGTTGGGAGATTATGAAAAGAACACAACACGATCATTAATGAACACATAGAGGAGAATTAGTTCATTCAAGTCCCCACACTCCAAAACCAGCCACCACCTAGTTAGCCACCCAAAACACACACGCACGCACACACAACCTCTCCTAGCTACATTGTGTCTTCACATTCAGCTGAGAGCTTTGGGGTGGATCAAAAGACCTCAGAATAAGTTTAAAAGAATAACACCAAAGGAATGCACTATATCAGTATTTTTAAAGCCATAAATAATTTCCAGGGCACTTTCTGCACATACATGCTGATAAAAGCAATGGCTCTTGAAAGCCGGGGTTTCAGTGAGTTGCAGAAAGCTGTATGAGGCATCACAGCTGATATGTGACAACCGTCCTCAAACAAGCTTTTTTTTTTTCCCTGCGCTGTGCTTGTGTGTGTGCCTGCGTGTGTGAAACGCAGAGTGAGCAGTTACATAAGCCTGCCCTACCTCTGTGGGCTCCCTCTCCAATCTCCCTGACATTTAGACAACAAAGGTCACATCTGAAAGTCTAAATCTGCGCCGACACCAATGCTAATATACTCATACATATACAGAAGAGAGGCAGAGCTTGTAAAAATGGGAGAATATCTCCCACCAGCGGAGGATCACATGTTAAATGAGACTCAACTTAAGCTAACTGTATGTGAATTACATGAACAAGCACTGATGCAGCTAATTAATATGACTTGCATCATGTTCAGGACTGTCATTATTGTGAGGGAACTGGGATTTAACTGATGTAAGGCCTAGACCTACATAATCACCATAGTATCTTTAAATTTGACCATTTCGAAGCCAACAAATTTGAAATATTTCTGAAAAGTCAAAAACATATTACGAACACTTTATAGTGTCAAGAAGTGCAACCTAAAAGCACCACAAATTATGGCCTCAAAAATTGCTGTGAACTCTGACAGTTAATTTTTAGCACAAGATCCATTTACTGGAAATTTTCTGGCGCTCTCAGTCACAGCCTGTGGCCCTCATCAGCTATATAACACTTTTTTGAAGACAGTTCCAACAAAATATCTTAGGGGTAGTGTTTATTGCTGGATCACTGTATTACTAAGTATTGCATTGTATCATGCGAATGTTCATATTATTGTGTCCCCTCACTGTATGTGCATAAACTATACTTTAAAGCATGTCAGCAAATAATATAAGAGTTTCCAAGTAACCCTTCAGTTATCCCAATGAAAATGAATTAAGATAATTAGTAAATGAATTAAGGTAAAATTGGTAGCCTATGCTCTTTCTTGTCAAGGTTGTGAAGGCTTTATACCAACTAGAGCTGATGGCAATCAGTCGAATAATCAATTAGCCGATCAACAGAAAATTAAAGGACACCTATTTTGATAAATTAAATACTTCAGGCAAAGATGGAGAACATTACCCAGTTCCAGCTTCCAATTATTGAGGATTTGCTGTTTTTCTTGGTCTTCTGTAATAATAAAATAAATATCTTTGGGTTTTGGACCATAGTTTGAATGAAACAATTAATCAGAAAATCTCACAGTGGGTTCAAAAAAACTGTGATGGGAATACTTCAAAAGTTTCTGAAATTTTACAGAACAAATGAAAGATGTATCAATTAATCGAGAAAATAATCAGCAGAATATCGCTAATGAAAATAATTGTTAGTTTTGGCTCTAATTCTATCCATTTATTCAGCCATCTTTCCATTTTCTTGTCATTTATCAAGCTAAGAGTCCAAAGTAATAACAGATTAAGCAGAGCAATGCAGACCACTTCATTCTGTCATTGGTGTGTTTCAAATTTTTTACGCAATTGTGTATGTCCATTGTACCTTCAAGGGGAGGTGCCTTTGTAAATAGTGGAGCCATCTCAACCGGGTACTCTTAAGGTTTGTCTTTGAGATCAGTCCTTGCTGATCTCCTCACCCGGTCATGAAGAAAGACTTGCAGAGAAACTCCTTGTATTTTAAATCACATCCTCTCTGTCTCTTCTCTAAACCTGAAACCAGGTTAGGGTCAAAAAGAAATTAAAAGGTAAATGGTGACCTTTGCCTCGTGGTTCTTTACTCTCCTTATCGACAGGGTCGCTATAATGTCTACTACTGCAGCCGCTGCTCCAAATTGACAGTCAATCTCATGATCTCACCCTTCACCATCTCTTGTGAAAATTACTCTGAACCCCTTCCACAGAAGCAGCTCTTCACTCTCAACTTGATTGGGACATCTTTTCCCTGTGAGAGAACTACTCCAGTGCACATCAGATACCACAGTCCAATTAAGCCAAGGGGAGAAGATCATCTAATAGCAGAGGCGGATCTAATGTCATCAAACTGGTCTCTCTTCAGACCTTTGAGTGTGCTTTAAGAGCCTGTCAATGAATATTACAAACAGATGTGAGTGCAAAGCACATCCTCAACACCTTCCTTGAACAAGGTTGAGGCAACACTGCCAAAAAGCTAAATGTAATTGCCCTATTGATGCAGAGCAAAAATTCCCAATTTATGCCTCAGGGCAATATTTACTCATAACAGTTAGCTGTATCCTGGTAGGATGTGGGGAGGAAGCTCTGCTGATTTCGTAGTTTGTCTCAATATTGGCATAACTGATAACTGACACACTGACATCCATATGAGGAACAATGTTTGCATCTCTCACCTTCAGATGAAAGACTGTAAAAATATTCCAGAGCCTCCCGGCATTTTTTTTAAACATTACCTCAATTCCAACAGCAGTCAGAAGTGCATGAATCAAATTGATGAAGGATCTCTTTCTGCTGATTTTCTTTTAAATTGTGCATACACAGTGAATACTGCTGGACATCCACTCATTATCCAACCACACTATGCAGAAGTACAGTTTAATGAATTAGACGAATTCTACATCTGTTTTAAAAGAGCACTGACCATGTTCATTTACTGGTCTGAGATCAGTTCTTTAGGTCTAACTTTGGCTCTAAGGTCAGTCCTAACTCTATTGGCCTGTAGCCAACAAACCATGTCTTTAGAAAGTCTCTCCTTGAATAAAACTACAAAATTTACTGCTAGCAAATGAATCTGTTTGTGGTCAGTAGGTATTTGGCAAATGGGAGGCAAAGCCTACCACACCCATTTCCCCTCTAGTCTGCTCTACTTCTTTGTTCAACTCCCATCCCCACAACAACCACACTGACTTCCTGCTTCCTCCAAGGACTGCTAGCCACAAAGGGCCCTAAAAATAAATCGCTGGACTTTTCCTGAACACAGTTGTGTCACCATTGTTCAGAAATCAGCTGTTTATTCGTTCAGTTCAATTTTGCTGTTAGTGTAAAGGCGAGTCAGTGGGTCAGAGCATAGAAAATTGTAAGAAATAGAGTAAATAGAAGATAGAAGAAGAAGTTCATGCCAAGTAGGGTGGAGAAGTTAGGGTTAAAGACGTTACAAGTGATATCCCAAACATTCCTAGACCAAACAGCTTAAGGGGAAATATTTCTACTCATTCATGCCTTGGGACCAGTAAAAATGAATTATTATTTCATGACAAACCAGTGTAAAGCCTGTGTGTTCTGGAGACTGTGTTCTTTATGTCAGCTTCCAGAGGGGCTGCATAACATTGTGCAGTTCTAACAGGGAAACTGATGACAGAACGTCTATATAAACACCGCCAGAATTTAGGCTATATTAAGTCTCTTGTGGAATAAAAAGGCTTTTGAAGACAAGCTTGCAGAGGCAATACATAAAATATGAATGTAATTCAATACAAAACTCACCTGTATTACAGACTTCTTTGATGGAAACTTGGCCATTACTATGCTACTTTGATAACTGTATTTTATTTGCTAGGGGAAAGTAGGTTAACTGGCATCAGTGGCTGAAAGGATACAACTCAACACTCTCCCCCGAACCTCTATTAAAATAATATTGGAAGCACTGGGAGTAATGCTCAATGTTTGCTGACACTCCATACTTTGCTTGACAATTCCCACCAAGGGTTATGGTAAAAATTCAAGGAACCGTGCAACATTTTGGAAAACCTGATTATTTGCTTCCTTGCCGACAGTTTCTATCTTGTTTCTTTAATCTGTGCAAAAAACAAACTACAAAATCAAGACATTGTCATTTTACAAGGGATTTGTGCGGGACTATTTCTTGGCCAGATTGATGCTGTAATTTGTTGGAGGCTACGCTGGTTGCCCAGCAACCTCGTGGTGATGCTTAGACTCAGGGTCAAGTCACTGAGCTCGACCTGGAAGCAAGAGTTATAGGAGATATAATAGGAGATATAGCATGAGCTTTAGAGGTGCCGGTGGGTAGAATTTGTTATCTTTGGACAGAGCCGGGCCAGCTGTTTCCCCGTTACCAGTCTTTGTGCTAAGCTAAGAGAACCGGCTGCTGGTTGTAGCTTTATATTTTTCTTACAATCATGAAAGTGGTATCATATTATATCATGTTATGGTAATACTTTTACTGCAGTGAATTTAATCTATATTACCTATTCATCAATATTAATTTGATTTCCGCATTTTCTGACCAGTGGGCTCCCTTAGACACATGTTGACGCCTTTACATGTCCACTAAGGCACCTCCTTGATTAATTTAAAGAGTAGAAGATGCTTTAAATCACTAATAATTCTGAACATTTTCAAACTGAAATCCGTAAACTTCTAAACTCTTCTGTGAAGGTGTGGCAAGTATAAAATTTCTGTAAAATTTCTCCATAGAGGAAAAACAGTGCCTCTGCTAAAAGACACTGTAACAAGCTCCCCAAAGACAGCATTGTAGCTTTTTACAAACCGTAACAAAAAGGAAGCATTAAGGAAAACTATTGAAAATACAGTCTGTTATTTATTTATGTTTCTCTTCAGCATCAGTGCCAGTGCGTACTTAAATAAAGCCCACAGATTGGTCATTTGAGAGCCCAGCTGTGGGGTGAAGGATAAAACCAAATGACCTATACTAGGATTTGTTGGGTTGCCTCAGCCAGCACTGCTTTACTGTACTTCTACTGTGCTGGATGTGAGTGTACTGAACGTGCTCGCTAGTGTCACCATTCATCAGGCACTGTAAGCCACCTGCGGCCCAAAACACTGAGAGGTACAAGCCGTAGCGCCTTCCCATCCTTCCTGTGATCTCTTGCTGCTACATTTGCATGCAGTGTTTGTTGGATATTTGTTTTATGCCTCTTTTGGATAATATATATATTTCGATTTTTTTGGTAACATTTCTGGTGAGGTTAGTCACATTATCTGAGAAACTGCGGCTGGTAATGACGAGCCCACTCACCCACTTTAATCAACTTTCATGCCCACTATATGCCATAGATGTGCAACTCACTGTAAAAAGTGTGTGGATACAAAAATCTACAGCTCTACCTGTCCCCTGAGCTAAAATGATTTCTACATTCTCACTGCTTCCACACCACAAGAGTCCAAAAGCAAAGCAGTGGATGGCAATTCAAAACTCTGCAGTGATATGATATTTGGCTGCAAACTTGTTTGGCATTCTGTGTTTCTCAGCACCTTACTTCTTGTTGGTAGGTCAATTACTCCCATAAAAGATTTCAGAGACTCCACCTGATATACTGCTGGCCTGTAAAACATTTACTAACAGGTTTTCATCTAAAATATATGACTGCACACAGGAATGGGTGCACATAGAAAGTTGCATACTCTTATACTCAAACACACAAACACTCACAGACACAACAGCCCACAGGAAGCAGATGTTTTCACATGCCTGGATTTAAGAACCGACGGGGGGGTGCTTGATCTGAGGACAGTAGAAAACAGAGATGGAAGTGATGTAGGGAGGGATAATGAGCTTTGAGGTCAGGAAGAAACAGAGGTGGATGGAGAGGGGGAATGAGGAAGAAGTACAAGGAGCTAGGGGTTGCATAATACATGTTGTGATGGAGGGTTTTCTCTGACGCTGCATGTGGTGTAGAAGGGAGCCAGGGAGGTCAGATTCAGAAAGTTAAGCTAAATAATGTACACAAGAAGTGGCAGCTGCCAGAAAAATCCAGAGGAGCTTTCACAGAGGCCTGCAGGATACATTCTAAGTAGCAGAACACCGTAAAGGCGGTTGGCTTCTGTCCCTTTTTTTAGGACAGGGACAAAATGACCAGGGCTGGAACTATGTATTTTACTCATAGTACAGATACTCAATTAAGTTGCATTTAGATCACAGCAGTTGTCTAGAAACTTACAAAAGTAAAATGCTTGGAAGAAGTCCCAACTATTCAGTTACCTTGAAAAAAATCTTCAGAACTTATTACCCACTTGATGGATCATGTCAGGACAAGATTTCTTCTGAGCTCATAAAAAAGTACAGAATGACTGCATGACAATAAATGTTACATGTAACTGTGCTCACTATTCCTTTATCTAAATGTAAAATCTGCTCAAATAGAAAAGCATTGCTAAGATCTTAAACTTCAGGGGAACAAAAACTTTTACAAAAAAAAGAAAAAAAAAGAGTTGCAGGTCGTATATGGTGTGTCTTTTGATGGATTTTACTATGTGCTCCTCCATTTAAGTTTTGGTCACTGGGGAAGTTGCTGCATATAGCAAAGTTGGTTCATTGTTTCCTTGTAGAAACAACAGATCACTTGGTTAACAATGATGAATCTATACATTATATGTGGGAGATTTCCAAGTCAGGCGCATTAAGGTGGCTCAGTTTTAAAGACAAAGGTCATTTATGCAAAACAGACATGATTCCCTATACAACAGTCAATAGAAGGTTAGGAAGGCTTTGGCCTTGAGGTGGTGCAAGGGGAAGCTGACGCAGTCTCCAAAATGTGAAGAATTTTGTGCTCAGTAAATGTCAGTAAAATTCCAACTTTCACAGCTGAATTTTTAAGTTTCTCTGTTTGTACCAAAATCACAAATTTGCCTCAAATAGCTTGTAGATAGATAAATAAATTCCAAACATACCTGAAAAATATAAATCTGGGAAGACCACTAAAAACTGGAAGGACCTGGGCCACACAACCTCCTCTTTACAATGCAATTTACTGTAGATAGGTAATGAGTAGTTACATTGTAATGAGATATGTAAATATACAATTAAAGGATATTATTTTGCTGGGTGAAAAGTTAAAGTTGTGAAAAAAATTCGATGGATGTGGTAAATGTGGTCATATAACATATAAAAAGGTATCATCATATTACCTACCACAAGGTGACATTCTTTTGTGACGACTTAAGACCAGAAAAACTCTTTATCCCTAATATAAACCTGTCAAATAGCCATGAAAATAAATAGTGTATTACACAGACATTAGAGGCTGATGACTGTGGGTAAAATCATCTAAGCAGCCTGTGGGGAAACTATCACAAATGATACAACTGATGCTGGATAACAAGTGCTGAGGTGCCTTGGGCCTTAAATAGCCTCATAAAGATCACTGCATGTTCTGACATTACTGGAACCCTCCACCAATATAGCCTTACTGTCCTTCTGTGGCAGCAACATAACACATTTTGAATGATGGTTGACGGATAGAAATACTGGCCTTCTGAGATATAAAACAGAATGTACTCCAAGAAGGCACAAACACGAATCTGTACATGCTCAGACATGCATGATCTGACAAAATACAGGGTATAATGCCGAGATACTGTAAAACGGGATACACCAGTGAGTCAGAGAATTAACATACGGCACTGTTCCTCCAGTCCCCGGGTACATGCAGCCATCTGAAATAAAAGTGGAAATGGCTTTTGTAGGGAGCAAAGTAAACCCTCCCAACAGTTATATAAGAGAAAAGGCCCTGAGCTTCTCTGTCTCTCTTCCTAACACACACAAAAACATTCACCACATAAGCATGGAGTCACACACCTATGCATACACCACCAACAAACAATACACATACACACACCTGACTGGCAGAACCCCATTCTTTTGAAGAAACAGCCTAGGGAGGCTCTGACAAAACCACCTGCTCAGATTCAGTCAGCGGCAGTACTATTTAGTGAGGCCACCACATCTTACGAAACAGCATAGGCTGGTGGCTGCAGTAAGTCACAGCAGATATGTGCCTTTACCTTGGCAGGGGAGTGAACACTGATAAGGGATTGTGATTAGGTCACCCGTGGCTCAAAGTGAAAACTGTACATACATGCAGTTATTATGAGGAAGACCTATTCCCATGGCTTGTCGGACAGGGCTCTAAAATAAAGCCCCGGGTGAAACAAATGCTACACATTCACAGTGTGTTTGACAGAGATATCACTAGCCAGTGATATTCATTCCTCACCAAAAAACGAAATTGTTAATGCAATGACTCATACACCCAACAGATGAATTCTGAATACATCAAAAAAGCACGTGAGGTGTGTGTATGTGTGTGTCAGAGTGTTAAGAAGATTTGTATCATAGGGGCTGAGGCCTAGGATGCAGATACAAACAGAGTCTTTGTGTTTAAATTAACATATAAGCGCTGGTGCTCCCCATGAGTATAAAAGAGTGTGCATAAGACGTTGTTCAACTCAACATTGTCCTTTTTCATCACTTCCCTACTACTTACCCAACTAGCCACTGCCTACTGACTCATGCATTCATAATAAATAGATAGCACTGGATAATATGATTATGACCAGACAGACCCAGGTTGGCCAGAACTTAATCATATAGGATTTCTGTTGAAACTTTTAAACTGCATGAAGTCTTTAATAAGACCATCCCCCTTTCTGACAAGTTGACAGCAGAGCTTCAGGCACAGCATTAGTAACACACAGGAAACTGTCCTCTCATCTGCATAGGAATTAACAAAGACTGCTATTGCTTAGTGTTTGTTGGAGGACAGGAGAGGAGAGGAGAGGAGAGGAGAGGAGAGGCGAAGAGAAGAGAAGAGAAGAGAAGAGAAGAGAAGAGAAGAGAAGAGAGGGCAGTGACTGGGGGAGAAATCCATTTAAATGAAAAGGAGAAGAGAGGCGTCAGCATTAGCAGTTAATCCACTGCAGTGAGAATGCTTTCTCTCTGCCTGCGGCCTCTAGGCTCCAGTAGTCAACCTAACAGGAAGACTGTAACATATTCTGCACTCTATCACAAACAGCAGATCCAACCCTGACATGACAACCATCCCAAATAAACAATGCATGACTTACCAGAAATAAGACAGCAACACACACATTTCATGTTGAAGCATCATCCATCCATGTGACTGCATTATAGCTGCGTTACCATGTTATGTCATATTGTGCGTATACAGTATGCTACCTCCATGTTCCTATCATTTGAGCCAGCTACAGATGAACTTCCCTCACTATTCCAACAAACACACAAGACATTTCCAGTGTTATGTGTCCAAATTCCCTACCCCAGGGGAGGGCCATGACACAAAAGTGCACATACATAGAGAGAGCCTCTCTCTTCCCCTCTCTGTTTCTCTCCCACCCCTTTTTCTCTCTCTCACCCACACACTTTCTCTATTTAGCTCACACTTAAAAAGGCTGCCTAAAGATAGAAGCAAGAAGATGAACAGGAGCCAGCGAGTGTCATGGCAACAACGTGCAGTGGCTCACAAACACTATTTAAACCAGCAGCAAAAAGTTATAATCAAACCTTAAATGAGTAGTATCACCTCTTCAAAGTTTACTAAATTTCATTGCAAAGACATGCCAGGAGTGAAAGCCCGGGGCTCAAAATTCAGCAGTTGAGTAGACAGCATCTCTGTCATGAAAATGGACTACTTATTGTACTTCAAATGTTGCAGTAAATCCACACTGACTCCTTGTGTATAGTTTGAATTTTAGTCTATATATATATATATATATATATATATATCTTTACAACACTATGCATATTCATTGTTAAATAACCCTGATCATTTAATTATTCAATATTTTAATGGGAAAATACCCATTTAATACTATATGCTAATGAACATGTATTCAAAATTCTGAATCAATCGAAGAAAAAAAGTGTCACAGAGGATAACACTTAAAGCATGCGGTACCCAGTTGCGATACAATTTAGTATAATCAAATAACGATGTAAATAGTGTTTAGCTCATGCATTGCAGTTCTGTAGAAATAGATGTTGGACACGGACCCAGAAATGTGCACTACCCTGTCAGGATGTTTCAGAAAAACTCTGCATCTCCTTCAACTAGAATCCCCCTGAGGCCACTTGCACATCAAAGCACCAATTCTGAAATGCCTGGTTTCACTTCCTGAGTAGTATAACTCCAACATACTCTGAAGCTAATTTTACACAACTGACAAAGACACATTACATATCTTACAGTTTTCAGCACACCGGGTATATACAAACGATTTAATGTTATTCCCCTTTCTGCTGTGAAATTCACTGTTTATCAGCTTGTGTGCTTGTCAGGTTAAAAAAAACATCTGAAATGTTAGGTGTCCAATTCAGGATGAGTAATGGCCTAGGAGGACTTGATGACATTAATCCACATGACCACCATCTTTACAGATCAGTCCCTTCATTATCTGATGAAACACAGTGCTCCGTCATCCCAATATTACCGGTATCAGTGAAAGGTTATCGCCCTATTATCTCACATCTACTCATATTTCCATCAGGTAAACAAACTCAGTGCGACAGTACACTATGTACTTGTATGTGTGTGTGTGTATGTGTAAATATAGGCACTTAATATCATATATACAGTGGTCCCACTATTGACAAGGTCAGCAGTAATTAGGTCAATCTATATGTGAGTGTGTCTGTTTATGAGGGCAAGCATGCAACTCACTATGTTGACCTGCAGTGGTTCTGAACCAGGTCTCAACAGCCTCTTCCTCCTGCGAGAGTCTCCAGACCGCAGACGCACCGACGATGACGACTGACCCATGTCTGCTGGACAGACATAGAGACAGACAATTGAACATACACATGTCATTCACAAGTCTGCATATTGATATAAAATAAAAAATGTGCTATGGTACCTGACTGAGGCAGGAGCAGCGCCAAGGCAGTGAGAGTGCTGGGGGGAAGCGGCAGGGAGCGGCATCGCTGGAGAGATGCCCTGAGTGGGGGCTCTAATGGTGACACACCCGGGGGGCGAGACAAGGCCTGGAGGGTACTGAGTAGTTAGGGCATCTCCTATAGTCTATACGGAGTAACTTCGATACACAAACTCACACAAACACACACAGTTGAATGCACACACTCCCCTGCCCTTCATTTTAAAAGAATTCTTCCTTACTGCCTTGTACCCTTTTTGCAGTGAATTAAAGTATTTCACATCCAGAAAGTCTATTCTGGTGCACTGGTCGGTGTGCATGCCCTGCAGCAAAACCATGAGAGACTATACATCATGCCAACCAGGCGGTCTCTCAGGTTAAAATGAACTGACTCTGAGTTAGGGCAATGAGAGGTAGAGCTTATGGGAGCGATGAGGCAGAAAATTGGCCACATAGAAAGAATGAGAGTGAGGGAGAGCGAAAGAGAAGCCACACAGAAAGAAACAGAAAGAAAGAAAGGGTGAGAGGGAAGAAAGGAAAAGAGAGAGAGAGAGGGAGGTGAGCTGAGGGAAAAGCAGCATCCAGAAATAAAGGCCTCTATAAATGGGGCAGAGCATGCACGCATTGTTGCAGCTAACAGTGAGTGGTGTATAAATACTGGGTTAGTACTGGGCTGCCCTTCAAAGTCCGTAGTGCGTGTTTGATTCATTATGGGCTTGGGTTATATTTATCAGCGAGTTGTTGGAGACTACTAGTAAGACTCTGCCCACCTATTTTCATTTTTTCAACATTAGGATGTGATATTTACTCATATTTACTCAGCATGAAAGCGTATTTGGGTATTTTTGGACTGCTTATTTGTCATATTTATGTCAGTGTTTGTATGTTTACTTTCAGTGAAAGCGTTTGTTATTTGGCATCTTACTCTGTGGTGCAGCTCCGTGGACTGCGGATCCCTAGTAACACTGGTCTCTATGACAGAGCAAGGCCTGGAGCGAGCAGCCATCCGTCTCTGCCCCGGAGAAGGTTGTATGGTGGGAGCAGGCCTGCGTCTCCGCCGACACAGTGAGCCAACCTCACTATAATGATTGTAGAGATCTCGGTCTGGGTTGGGCCTCCACAGGTCCAGGACAGCTGAGGCCGGGCGAGGACGTGGGCGCGAGGGCTTGTGATGTACAGAGGTCTTCTCTGTGCTAGAGTGGGGCATGGCTGAGCCTGGCTGTCTTACACTGCAGCCTGTCTGGCTGGCAATCTGCTCACACAGCTGTGATTTGCATAGATACTCAGCAGTTTGGCCCAGATAAAGGTGCAACAATGCATTTCTTGTGCAGGGAATTGGGAGGAATGTCTTTATAGATTTAACAAAATATATCTCGTATTTCATTTCAAAAGGTTCTACTAGCCATGAGCTCACATTCTTAATAGCAATGCATCAGTAGCTAGCCACAAGTGCCAAGACTGCCCCTTAATGGCAGTTAAACTTCAGAAAAGATTAAAAAAAAAATACACCCTACTGGTGGATTTAGTTTGTAAACAGTTGGTGATAATGGAAGAGGATTTTCCTGGTGCCATCACTTCTCTTAAATTATAGTACAACTGCACATTACCACCCTTCCCAAAACACAGATTCACACAGCCCTTGCACTTGCATAATAAACCCCTATGAAAGTGTGCTGAGTGTTGAGATGTCATATCTCATTTTGTCATTAAGAGTTAGGACTAACATGTCCTGACTCGCTGGTGTGACTACAATGGAAGATGACTAATGCCTCCACTGGAGTGAGAAGGGAGGGGTGCCGTCATGAAGCACAGACGTCACAGAGCTCTAGTGCTACCACAATTACACACGCCCAGCTCTATGGGAAATAGGGTTTCCTTGCATGCTACACGAGGCTGGCTATGCAGGAAAGTACAAACTCCTCTAGTATGATATTGTCCACCATTGTAATTACTGACTATTTCCTCTTCTCTCCAACAGATGGGGCAAAAGGACAACTGTAGAGTTGGTGCCCACTTCGTGTCCTTACAGGCTGGTGTTTTGAATGTTTTTGTTTCTCCCGGGCAGTTAATGAACCACACCTAGGACTTATATCATGAGGAAATGAGTAACAGCTCTGGCACCGTTTAAATTCTAGTTCAGTGTTGATGATTTTAAGAAGCAAAAGAATGACCATGGTTAAAACAGTTACATAAATGATATTTTCAGCATTTATGCAGTAATTACATGATGCATGCCTCTGGCGATGTTAATGATGTGGAAAGGCCTGCAATGGAATGTGGTTATGGCATAAATGTGAGGCAAATTATACATGAAAATGCTATTCTTTTACAAGAAACACAACAGTAGTTTTCCGATACAAATCACTAACTTCTTTACCAAATGCATTTATTCAAATTCAGTAACACATAATTAGGGCAGCTAATTTTCTATTTAAAGTCACATACCTTAAATATTTCCTCTGTGGAATCTGATGCAGGTACGCTATTGGTTGTGCTCTCTTTATCACCTTGTTGTGATTGGACGTTCACTTCCTGTATCTGGTGGGAGTCAGGTGGAGCATCCCTGGAATCCTGCTCATTTCCTGTCTGTCCCTCTACCTTTTCCTCTTGACAGAGACAGTGTAACGGATCCTTTTTAACCTCTGCTTCTTTTTTAGTCTCTGTGTTTGGACCTGACTGGGGGATATGATTCTCTACTATGGCTGTGGAACAGCAGTTTGTCTCTCTGTCTATATGTTTGTCTGTACCCTCAGAACACTGGAGGCCATTGACAGCTTGAGATCCTGGGCATGTCCTAAAGGCTTTCAGGACCACCTTAGGGGACTGTCCACCTGTCACAGCCGCTGGAGCCTCGCTGTCAAAGCTACTGGAGTGTAAGGATTTAGTGTTTACTGGTGATGATGGGGTAGGCTGGGATATTGGAAGTCCTTCACTGTGAAGTGTCAGGGACACACTTTGAATGTTGTCCAATGTGCGCTGTGGGGCCAGTGGGGAGCTCATCGGAGTCCTCTCTCCCTCTGGAGGAGAGAAGGAACGTGATGTTGCCCGCCATTTTCTGGCTGTCTCTGCTACACTGTTGAAAAACTTAAACAGACCACCAAAGTGCCCCTTGGTGTCAGAGTTTTTCGGGGGCGGAGGTTGAAAGTCTCTGACACTCTCAAAGTCTACAGAGCCGTAGTCTGAGTCTATGGTTTTGTCCAGAGAGTGAAGCTCAGAGTCAAAGCTCTTCTCTGAGTAAACAGGATTGGCCTTCCCCAAAAGAGAAATCCTCCTCAGATAACTCCACACATCTTTCTGTCTCCTTCCTCTCCCCTGGTGGGTGCTCGGGCTACCTTTAATGCTAGGTTCTTCGTAGCCTGCAGCTGTTTTGTTACAGTTGGTTGAATTGTTGTGGTTTCTTTTAGTATAGGAAACTCTTTCAGATGGTTTACAACCATTCTGTGTTACAGCCTCTCCCATTACAGTGGGATTATAGCCATCTACAGGAGCTGACAGGTCAATATCTTCGAATGAGCAGTCAAATTCTGCTGTATAGCCAGCATATGAGTGCCTCTTGCCACGGTGTCGAGGCATGCCCCTGCTGGACTGCTGTGGAGTGCCAATGTCATGGCAGAAAGAATCCTCATCCACCATTGAGTTGCTGAACTTTGCAGTGGATAATTTCCCTGTCCTCCCTCTAAACACAGAGGGGGATTTAAGCTTCTTGAATGAGCGAACTTTGTCAGCAAATGAGAGTTTAGGGATGGACGCTTCCCCAGGCAGGATCATGGAGTGGGGTCTCCGCTCCAGCTCTGACACAGCTCTCTTTCGGTTCAAGATCTTCCAGATGCCCCCTGTTGCACGGGGCCTCCGGTTGACCTCCTGTCTGTCCTTGACAGGGGACTGAGAAGAGGCAGCCTGGGTCTCTCCCTGCCCCTCTGCAGGCCCTGGCCCAGTCTCCTGAATATAAACACTGCTGGTCTCATTCTCCACATCCAGAGAAACATTAAACACTCGGTTGACAAACCCATTAGGGTTGTTGCTCTCAGAGGCAGGGTTGTCTGTCTGTTCCATCCTCTTTCATTCTACAGTGTCAGCTATCAGCTCCAATGGACATCATGTCTCAGGCCTCTCTCTCTCAAACACCTGGAGGAAAAAAAAGCACTTTTTTATTCAGCAGTTTGACATTGAATTGACTGCCTTGTCATTTTATATCATGTTTATTCTGTCTGAACTTGCTCAGAATGCCCTTGGATGTATGCCATAAATGCTAAATATATTATATTAAATATTCTGAGTGGATGGTCAGCTACATTTTATCTACACGGGAGGTCAAATGTTCAATAGATATGTAGTGTTACTAAAACACAATGAAAGCATTAGATGTCTCATTTTGTGACCCTCAAGACAAGGCTATTGCACCATTAGTCAACAGTCACAAACACCCAACGCCCCCCTCCCCCCATATTTGGTCCATATTATCCAAAGTAATTATTTGAGACAGTCCCTGTCCACCATTTAAACCAGGAGGCTGTGTTGTCATGGAAACACTCACTACTGAGATGTCTGGTTATTTCAGGCCTGCTCTGGCTGTGACATCATCAAAGCTCGGACAAGCTCCCTCTGAGGAAGAAGAAGATGCTGGGCAAGTGCTATACTACTACATGTTAATTACCCCCATTTTATAATCCCTTTAATGTATGGAAGCATCTTGTGTAATTGGGGCCCCCGGCATACATCTTTGTTGGTACATGAGATCATCACTAAGGATGTGTTTCAATTAGGATGGCCTTTTAATAGAATGTCACTATTCAATTTATAT
Source organism: Xiphias gladius (assembly GCF_016859285.1). Classification (NCBI taxonomy): domain Eukaryota; kingdom Metazoa; phylum Chordata; class Actinopteri; order Istiophoriformes; family Xiphiidae; genus Xiphias; species Xiphias gladius. Next base: position 21,603,533 of record NC_053422.1, read on the forward strand.
GCTTTTTACTGATAAGCTCTTAAAGAATGCTATTAAAAGACAGCACTCAATCGTTTCAAAAAAAATATATATTTATTGGGGGATTAGGGTATAGTCTCCAATCACATACATCAGCTCTACATTAGCTTGTAAATGTAAAATGTGACGCCTCTTTAACGAGACTTGACTCTTAGCTACTCCACTTATTCAGATAACATGAATGTAATTTTTTTAAATCTGCTATAAAGCCTTTTAGAAAGTCACGAAGGCTAGGTGGAAACGACTAAAATACACAAGCATGCATTTTTGTTGTTGTTGTTGTTGTTGTTGTTTTGCTTCCGTAATGTGACAAAACGTAACTGTTTCCACCTAAAACTGACAGTTCAAAGCAACGTTACCTATGACAGATGACTTGACTTCAACTTGGGTTGGGCGTCCAAAAACGTATGTTTAAAAAAATGGCGTCAACGAAATCAACGTTAACGTTGCAGCAGGTTGTAGGAGTCGGTTTCACCAAATTCATCTATGAAATTGTTTTATAGCATAGTTTGGCGTGACTGCAAGCCGAGTTACCCGTCCGTAAAAGTCACACTTTACTATTCAGTGACTTCGGGGAAACTTGCTTACCAAGTTGCCCCCGCGAAAAATAAACTATCGCTCCTCTTACCACTGAAAGTTGGCTGTTAAAGCTGTTAACTTACCCCCAGGAAACTCCCCCCGTTTTAGAAGGGCATCGCCGTTGCCGTCCTTAAAGTCAATAAAAGAAAAAAGAAAAAAAAAAAAAAAAAAAAAAACGCCGTTAACACTTTATGCTTGCGCTAAACTTATCCAGTGTACTTTACGGGCTTAACTTATATCCATGAGTAAGGCTGAAGTTATGCTGCGGACAGCGACTCCTTTGTAGATCACATGTGCTCGGTTTTTGCCTCTAAACTTCGTCAGCTATCATCAAACTGAGAGAAACTCCCCGAGTTAGCGACAGACCGGTGAACTCTTGCCCTGTAAGCTCCTGCAGACGCCGACACTCTGATTTGTGATAAAGCTCTCACTCAGACAGAGCAACACACACACACACACACACACACCCACACACGCTCTTCACACTCATACACACAGAAAAGACACTATCACACACTCAAACACAGTCACTGAACCTACACACTCAGAAAAAACAGACGAATTCACAGTAATTATTTAGTTCAAAGATAGTCTTTTGATAAAAGCAACTTTAGAGCTAAGTTTGTCTTTATGTATTAGCTATATAGTTTACATTATATTAACCTTGGGATGTTCCCTGTGCTTTCAATCCTATTTTTATCCCTTATTTCATTACAACTATTTTCCATGGCCAGTATAGCATATTTTTTGATGGATTCTTAAGGGTTTTTTTCTATCCAAGTTTGCTGGATGGACTAATAAGGAAGCACTTATAATTTTTCTAAAGGAACATCAGTGAAAACAAATGATTGACTGAACTCTGGTCTCACTAGCTGATCCTCCTTTGGGATTTGCGTTGAATGTGAAAATCCTTCTATTGAAATGACACAATAGGGAGAGGGAGCCCCGGGGGGGTGGGGGGTGAGGGGGGGGAGAATTCACAAAAACTAAACAGCTACAGAGCTCCATAGCTGTGAAAGAGGAGATGGTGGAAGAAGGGGCCTAAATTTAAACATTTCCTCTTTGTCCTGTTTTGGGCCCATTGTCATCTCATGGCGTTCTCCCTTCGGCACAGGAAGGAGTGGATCTGACATCAACGCTCTCAGGCTGACAATGCCAGGAAGTCTGTCTGACTGTATGTAAATATCTCTATGTGTCCATGCTTCCCTTGCTTGCCCGCAGAGCCGCTCTCCTCTCCCTGGCCCTGTCAGGGGAGCGGCTTTAAGTACTCGAGGGTGTAGTAGTAGTAGTAGCAGCAACAATGGTGATTTACATGTTACATTTCCACCGTAACTCATCCGCAACTGTCACTGCGAATTACAGCAACCTCATCTTCAAATGTCTTCTCTTCTGATGGAGCATCTTTAGTCCAAGGCTTCATATGCAGACCTAGTAGGCTCGTTTTTGTTTTTTTTTTAAATTTATGTACATACATTAACTTATATTTGTATGCTTCTGATTTCTGTGTTTTGCCATTTCTCGTTTGTCTTGTCATTTTTCCTCATAGTTTCGCGTCGAGTTGGTGTTTGTTACCCTCCTTCACTTCCGTTCCCTCATTTCTCCCCTCCTTCCCCTTATTCACTCACTTCCTCAGAACCCCAAGCAGTCTTCCTGCCGTCCTCTCCTGTCCAAAAAGACATCCTGGCTCGGACGGGCAAAATGTTTCAGCTCAGATCTGGTTTATTCAGACAAAAAACTAACCTCTTATCTTTAGAAAATAAATTAATCCATACTGCATTTTGTATGAGTGACAGAAAGCATGAGAGGAAAAGCGAAAGAGAGTGATGAGTGGAGGGAGACAGATTAGAGATTTATAGACTCTCAACCACTTGGGCCTGTGTCTGAAATGATAAGTTTTTGTTGATGTTTGGCGAGCCGCGTACATTACAGCGAGTTTACTTTGTTGCCTGTTTACTGCGAGTGTTGAACACTCTGAACAGAGCTCTTTGAAATGATGTCATTGGCTTCTCGTTTTCAGAACAATCGCCCTCTTCCTCCTCTTCCTATGACACAGTCCCCACTGGTGGGTTTGGTGGAGATTACTGGAGACAAACACTCACTGAGTTTAGGCCCAGCTGTAATTATTTCACCAGTCTTTGTCAAAGCCTCTGAGTGAAAACAGGCTGCCGTGAAAAAGCTGGCCAGACAGGGAGGGAGGGAGGGAGGGGAGTGCAGATATGTTGTGATATCAAATGAAAGGCTTACTAAAGCCTGGGAACTGGATACAGGAGGTGCAACTTGTGTGAGAACAGCTGGGATTTCAGACAAATTTTATTTTTTCAGAGCAGGTGTTTGGGAACATTGAGGCTAAAACACTGTGTGGCTGTATAATGTTGCTACATGTCCTTGTCCATAGAGAGAGATGCCGATGTCGCTGTGAACCTGTATAAACTATGGCTCCTTACATACATTGGCATGTTAAAGCCCTCTGGGACGCTGCCACACACACAGGTTAACATTTCCGCACACTTATGGCATAAAATATGCCCAGGTAGTAGTCGCCTGCAGTGGTAGAAGAGAGTTTGAATTACACTGACATTCCTGACATTCCCTCAGCACTGACCTGCATACTTCCCTGGCCTGGCTGCACATGGCACTATCCCTGAAACACACACACACACACACACACACACACACACACACACACACACACACACACACACACACACACACACACACACACACACACACACACACACACACACACATTTGATCTCATCCTGACAGTTTAGTTAACTGCAATCAGTTTGGGATAATCAATCAGTTTGGGCTGTGTCACACGCCAACACACGGACACACACTGTATGTATCAGCTCACATGGCACACACATGGACAGCTGGAATGTTAACATGTGCAAAGGTCTGAATGTTGTTGGTGATGAAGGTTGAAGGTTAAGCCATCTGAGAGACAGCAAGAGGGAAAAAGAGCGAATGAGGGGGACAGGACAGAGGGAGTGTGTGTTTATGTGTGTTTCAGCTGGGGACTTTCAGTCACTATCAGGATGAATCTGAAAACAGGAAGGCGGGTTCCAATAAACAAGACAAGCGGAAGACAATCACAGCTCTACTTCCTGTTTTAGAGCAAGGGAGGAAACAGCAGATTTTTTAGGAATTCAAATCAGAAGCAACGCTCCGGAAAGACCATCTTTATAATACACAAAATGCTCTAGCTTTGACAAAATTATTAGCATTTGTGACACTACTTGCTTTTTGTCAAACCTATTTTTATAGGTGGTTTTAATACAGCAGTTTTTTTAAGCTTTCCTTTCAGTTAATGTTTCTGTCAAAAGTGTGAACAGCCAGATGTTTATCCCATTTCTGTATCTGTGTGATTGTGTATCTGTCTCTGTATCTTGCTATACAGTCCTTGACGCTGAGCTGGACTTGGCTGTGTTTGTGGGCCAGCAGCAGCCCGGCACACAAAACACCATTTCTGCTCAACTGGGTGCTTCCAGCTCCTCTGGAGAACGAAGTTTTGGATTGGGAAAACCCAGGGGATGGGGTGATAAATGGTGGGATCATAATCAGCAGAGGAGGGATATTTAACTGAGACGAAAAAAAGGAGATAAAAACTTTGCAAATCACCCTGTGTCTTCTCAACACAATGTGTCAGCGTTACTGAGCAGAGTAAAGGGTTGAGATCTAAGATGAGATAGTACACAATTAGTAGTGTGATTGATAGTAAACTGGCATTCCTCTCACTGATTTGTCATTGAGAAGGTTCTTTTAGAGTTGTCTATTTTATCTCCTTGATGAATGTTGACCTCTGACCACATCATTGTCTCTGGTCAGTGTCCTCTGTGCTGTTTAGGCTGTGAAAATAGTGGTTTGGGCTGCCCCATTTTTGATGGAGATGGAGCAATAGCCACTTTAGTAGGCCTATCAATTATAACTGAATGTAATGCCTCCCTCTATCCCTCTCTCTCTATCTCTCTGTCCTTCCAACGGCTCCTTCCCCATGTCCTAGTTAGAGGCTGATGATAAGCATTACGAGTGTGCAGCTCCCTTCCCATTCCTTTGCTGCACATTCTCTGTCTTATCACCAAGAGATGGAGCAAAAGAGGGAGTGAGGCGGTCATTTTGTAGATTTACATTGTGCTTTAATATTTTGAACAAGTAGCATAACCGAAATATTCATTCATACATAATCCTGAGATTATAAAAATTTTTTCTGAAGAACATCCTCTATACTCATGTCTACTTATGTTTAAGCCTGTCTTAAATTTTCTAACAGAAAAAAAACCTTAAAACTAACCAATGTTAGTTGCAAATGTTAGTTGCAAGAAAATGTTATGTATGGCTCTGATGCAATCAACAATTGCCTATGCATAAAATATCTATCACCATGTGTTTTTTAACAACAATAACAGATTGTAAAAAATAAGATAAGACGCTTTTTGCATCCTTGATTGCTTTGAATAAAAGAACCCACTTGAGTATAAGACATTTTAAACCATTAAAATGCTTAAACACTGCTAACAGGGTTCAGCATTTAGCAGCAGGCCATGTGTATAAAGGCACCAGACTATAAAACAGTCTGGTTCCAAAAACTTGTAAAAGCTTTTACAAGTTTTTTTTTTTTTTTTTTTTTTTTTAGCATACTAGACAACAGCATAGTACTATACTAATACTGTACTAACCATAGCCAGAATTCAGTCTGAGTGCATAGATAAGGATCTATGGCTCAACCTATGTGTAGGTTTCTTTATGGCACAATAAAATCAAACCAGGCCATAGCTGAAGCGGATGATGCAGAGCTTCCCATGTGCAAGAAGTACAAGCAGCTCACATGTGCACATGTACAGCCTATGGAAATTGGACAGGCATTGGATTATAAATACGGTATACTTGTATTCTAGGTGTGCACCCCTCCCCACCGTCTGAGCAAGCCTACCTCCTTCTAACACACGTGCACTTAGATCTCTCTGTTAGAGTGATGTATCTGCATGTAGAGGTTAGACTTTCCAAATATCCAGAAGCAGAAATAAACTCAGTTGAAGAGAGACACCTAGTGGAGCCATCTGAAACTGTTCTCTTCATTTATTTTCTAACAGGGTGTGAATGGCTGTTTTTGTCATGTCTGATGCATGTTTTTTTTAAAATGCAAAACACGAGACAAGGCTGCCTCTCCCTGAAGCATGTGCTCTCTCTACCTGTAAATACTTTTAGTCTATGTGAAACTTCCTAGGTAATGTATTCTACACACCAATCTGCAGTGATGGACCTGTGCCACATGATGGCAGTCTGGCTCTTTCAGTGGCTGTAACTGCATCTTGCAAGTGGAATAGTGGATTACAAGACAATCCTTTACTATTAAAAATCAGATACAGCGTGCATTTGAGAATATAGCCTGTTTCCGGGGTAATACCACACAGGCAAATCCAGGTTTCAGGGGAATCAAACTGACAGAGTGAAACTGGAGGAAGTGATCTAAAATGATGAATTAAAATTGACTAAATTTGATTTGAGGATTTTAATAAACTACCAGAGTTCTGAGGTTTAGTTAACTCTCTCATTGAATAATTTGTTACTGTGAGATGGGTTCAACGAGAAACTGCTACCAAACCTGATAAAGGGGTGTGATTGTGCTCCGCAATGATTTGCACCTGAATTTAGGCCCAGAAGTAATTACAGAGGTACCCTAAGGCTTCAGGTTCATCTCTTTGCGATGAAGGTGTAGTTACATGTGCAGTAATTCCACAGGAACAGCCAACCATATGTGCTGCCAGGAATCCTCTCCATTGGGATTCAGCCTTTAGCCACGTGTCAATCAATGGATCATGGTCATACTGCTGAATCTGTGACCACAGATACATTTGTTGAGAAAATGTGCCAGGGGCTGAAAAGTAATTTGGTGTGAAAGTAAAGAATTAGACCTCAGAGATGTGGCTAGCATTAAAGGTAGATGTGATTAAAGCTACAGGCATCGATCGGATCTCTGTTAAAAGTTACCAAGCCTCGGGATGTTCTGCAGAATAGTGGAATCACTCCATTCAATTTCATAATTTTCCACTGTGACACTATGAGATGATTTCATTTGCTCTACACATTTGCAAAGAGGCTCAGTCAAAAAAAGCATGATCTCACACTTTTGCTGCCAATTCCATACAAACCAAGGATGCCAAATAGATACAAGTTAGCAAACTGCTTGCTTTAAATTAAAAGCCACAAGTCAAGTGGATTTTTCTTATTTATTATTCAGTGAAGCACATTGTCCTTGCTAAAAAATCTTTAAAAGGCAAGATAAGAGGCTTTATAATCTGTATATGGGAGACATACATCTGGTTTCAGCTCAAAATTCCCGTCAGTCAAGAAGAAGTGAAATCAGTAGAGACAGTGTTAATGTGTTTTTATGTTTCCCATGTGTGATTTTCCATATTACCTGGGTGCACATTCATTTATTTAAGCGTGCTTATTGCGATTACAGAGTATGTGAGGGAAAAGAGGTATTGTGGTTATTAGGAGGAAAACTGTTGAAGAGGTTAGAGCCTAGCCCTCCGAGCTGAAGCCACTTTCGCTTTCATGTTAGCAGCTGTCCAAGTCCAAAATGGCCAATTACCATCATTTCTCTGCTAGTGGTGGTAATGTTAGCGAGACAGTCAGAGAAAGAGAGAGAGAGAGAGAGAGAGAGAGACAGACGGAGAAAGATGCTGAGGGAGCCCAGAGTAGATGAGGTAGAGGCATCTGAGATAAGCCCGAAAATAAAACCATATTTCCACAGCATGGAAATCCGACAACTTCCACCATGACAGAAGGTGAATCCATCATCTGCAAAGGAAATAGATTCAATTAGATGGGTCCCTCTGGTGTGTGAATACACGGAGATTGTTTTTATGGTAATGATTGTAATTGCAACGTCTCTCTTTTTCTCTCTCTCTCACTATATCTATATCTCTCTCTCTATATATATATATATAGAGAGAGAGATAGATATATATACAAACAAAGGAAGAGAGAAAGAAAGAGAAAAAGGCGAGGAAAAAGAAAGACAGCGAAAAATGATTGTGTGGTATCTTTGCATATTCCAGTCTGTAAGGATGCATGTGTTATTATTATTGAGAGTGAGATGAAGACTGAGTTTTCCCCAGAGACTCCTCCACTGATCTGTTTCTCAGTGTCTCAGTCTGATCTTTGCCAGGAGGTAAATGCTGTTAGAGCTTGAAAGATTGTGTGCACATTATTTCTTATGGGAAATATACGATATTCACTCGCAAACAGCATGATGTTTTTATCATGCTTTCTAACAGGCTAAAAAGCTAATCAAGCTGAGCCAATCAAAGTCACGTTCCATAAATTCTTAAAAAGTAAATATGACTGGATTATTTTCACCCCTTTCCATTTTGATAATCCCTCAAGCACATGTTGCCTTACAGGGGGCAGCCAGTGCACCTCATAATTTCACAGACTAAAAACTAAAACAGCCTCAGCCACAGGCAAGGTCTAAGTGAGAGAGATGACATTTCTCAGTTAGGTTAGATGAAGGATCGCCTCGTGTCTTTTCATCAGGATTGATAATGCAGTGCATAAACAGTATTACATGTGGGTGGCCTTGGTTGCAACTGAAAAGGAATATAGAGTCTGTTCTCTGACCTTTTGTTCGACCGACTACACCTTACCAACAGATTGACATCAATATTGGACTGTCTGACAGAAAAAAAAAAAAGAGAAACACCATTTTGGTGACAGAGTATGATCGGGGAGTTAAAGCGAACAGTGGCAGAGGGGTTTAAAAACACCTGTACTGGAGAGTGTTGATGCTGAGCTAGAGGGAAAGGGCATTGCAGAGCTGAATGATAATATTATAGAAAAAAACAGAAACCTGAAACCAGATGAAAGATTTTTTTTTTGTTTTGTGAGTGATTCCCGAGGCCAGAAGTTGAAAGAAGCTGAGCGTCCTCTGTGGTCCAGCTTCAAGCTGAGGCACTGTTAATTCTCATTTTAGGTCCTTGTTTTCATTTGATTCATTCTAATGCCAGCCTGGGATGATAACAATGAGGGTTGCATGTCTCACTGCCTCCATCTGTCCTACTAGAACATGTTTGGGAACACAACATCACCAGAACACCAGAACGGTTAATCTGCCTTATTTACTTCTCCCAATATGGCTGCTTTGTCACACACATCGTTTGTCCTCCAGGATAAATATTTCCCTAGCGTCCATGCACACTAAATGTTGATTTATCCTCAGCCCGTTAAACTGGCCAATCTGCATATGGCGTGTTTGTGTTTTGTCAGGATGCATCCACTGTGACAATATATACTATAATTATCATCTAAGTGTGACAGCAGAGCTTGAGTCCAATCATTGGTCTGCAGAGACCTGGGTGTGTGTGTGTATGTGTGTCTGTGTGTGTGTGTGTGTGTGTGTGTGTGTGTGTGTGTGTGTGTGTGTGTGTGTGTGTGTGTGTGTGTGTGTGTGTGTGTGTGTGTGTGTGTGTGTGTGTGTGAACTGAGTTGTCATTTTGTCCTGTGTATTGAAGATGTCTCGTCTGACAAAGGGCTGATTTAATAGGAGAACCATTTAATGTTGCCTGATTTCATTGTAATGAACAAGATCTCGACTCATTTTACTCTCCTCAAAGGGAGAGAAATAAGGGGGGAGTCAGAGCGATAGAGAGAATAAGAAAGAGATGAAGATCTGACTCGTCGTCTAACTATTTATGTTGCTGAAACAAAGAGAATTTGGAGCAGGCAATTTAACTTAATGCTCTCTCTTCTTTCCTAATGGTCTTAAGATAATTAGTATTACTAATCAAAACACTTGTGTCTCCTTTCTCCTGGTGTGTCATCTTCCCCCAGGGCCAGTGTAAACTGTTTACTGCTATGAAGGGCACTCAATTGTTCCTTTTATGTTTCCATTGGATATACATGAGCACAATCTAATGTATTTCCCATCTGCACTGTTTATTGTTGCAGCCTTAATGTCTTCAGTTCGTTGTTTTGGTTTAAGTCGCCAAGTATCACATAAAAAAAACCCTTAAATCACCAACATGTTTTCCTGATTTGGATTCAAATATATCAACCAATCTCAACTAGGGAGATGAAAATGGGATAGAACCAAGTATAGAGCATTAGCAGGAGAATAAGCATTCTAGTAAGGGCTTTGGTGTCATTGGCTCAACAATTCAGCTCAGTGCTGAAACAAGTAGTCAATTAATTAGAGAATCAATCCATTATTTTGTTAATTGATCATCATTAAAAGAAAAACAGGTAAAAATACCTTGTTGTGAGGCAACACTGGTAACCAAGGACACTCTGATGAAAAAATCATCACATAACAGACGTAAAAGAGCACAGTTATAAAAGTGTATAAAACATTTATACACTCATGGATTTACCAAGTAAGTAAGTGGAAAGAATAGGAAGCACTAGAGCCCAAAAGCATAATGCTGGTTTCTGTAGAATTTGTACCTGTATTTTATCAGTGTTTTCTCTCTAGTTGACATTTCACTCAGGACAGTGGATATTGGCACAGAAGAGGGGGGTGGTTGTGTGTGACAATATCTCAACAAATTACAGCCTGTCAAGGATTATAGATTAATTAGTTTGTCCTTACCTGAGAGCAATGAGTGGAATCAAGTGATGAAAAGACCAATTTTACACATCTCTGATTAAATAGTGTCAAATTACTTTTTAGAAATATCAGTCTAGGGGAAAATTGTGGAATTTTAATTTTGTTTTCACACTGAGACAATCTAATGGGGTGCGGGTAGGGAATTCTAGTCCACTGGACTGTGCATCAAAAAGTTAAAGTTGCAAAACCATTTCTTTATGATGTGAATTAGCCTAAAGATTAGATTAAACTTTGAATTAAAAGAAAAACACTCTTTGTACCGAGGAACATAGTTTCCTGGGTGTCCCTGGATGTAAGATGAGGCTTGTATACAGCATAAGATACCCTGTAAATCTAGAATAATTCTCCTCCAAAGTATCTTTGGATGGCACCTAGCACCTGTGTGGTTATATTTGCACTGCCTGGAATGGAGTCGTGCAAAGTTCCCAAGGTTTCCTTCACTGTAAAGTCTTAGTTTGATATGAACGTCTATACAGGGAAAGATCTGCTGGTGCAATGTTATAATTGTTGCTGTTTTGTCAAGGAATGTTGAATATTATTATTAAAGCAAAAATTTGAATAAACCCAAGATTGGCCAAGAAAGTTCTGTCTATTCTTACTATACCCAGCATTCATTGGATACGCTGCATTCTGAGATCTTACTTAACACCACACCATGAAGACACCCCGAAAAAGTCCCCGGCTAGAGCCAACTTTGTGACTGCTAGTCTAGCTAAAGTCTGTGTCAGAGCAATACACACAATATTTCACTGAAAGAATCATCAAAAAATCGATAAATATTTGTGGATTGGGAAATGATGCATCCTTGGGTTTTCTGTCGTGCAGTATCTAAAGTCTAATATGTGTAGGTTAAACTGTTAGTACGATGTTATAGTTTTAGTATTTGGAATGAGTAAGGTTAGCCATCTTGCATCTACCTAAAACTTTATAATAATTTTGAAACGTTTTAAAACTGCATTAATCAATATTTCTTTATTAATGAGGAATCAAATTTCTATGTGTAATGTGAAAGGTATCACTTGTAGTGACAATAACTTAAAATAAATCTCATTTTCATCCAATTTACAGCTAGTGGTTTTTAGCTCATTGTTCTGGTCTTACTGGCATTACCATATTCAACTCTCACCACTCACGCAAGCCTCATGTCAGGCAGCAGGCACCTATTTCCATCTGATAAAACCACTGTACGCTATCTCCCTGATAAACTTAATGACTCCTTTGGTCAGTAGTGGCCATGCCAGTGCCCATAGGAGTAGCTAGCAATCATTGTAGCAGCAACAGCAGTTTGCTTTATGGTTATTTCACCTAAACTTTAAGACATGTGAGTGTTGTGTTTATTTCAAGTGTGGGTATGGCACCAAAGAATTAATTTACCTCACTTGAAAATATAATATTATTCATGAGTCACCTTTTGCAGCAAAATCACTGATCATCCAAAAAGCTGTTGAGGGCTAAGCCTGGATCAAAACAGAACAAGAAAGTGAGAGTGTCTGTGACTAACAATCCCTGGAGAGAAAGCAACCTTGATGGGTTTCAGACACTGCTGGTGTCTGACAGGGTTGTTTGGTCTCTCCCTAGTGCCCTTATTCATGAGACTTCTTCAAAAACCCTAGATCAAACTAGCCTAGTGCTCCTTGTGCTTGATGACAGAAAATTATATCTAAATAAAATATGAAAACCGAGCGCGTTTGAAAGTTTCTGTGAGCTGTTTATTGTCAGATACAGTATGTGCACAGTATGTGACAACTATTTGTGTATTTGAAATCTAAGGGAAAAAATGATGTTCTAATTTGAAATCTCATGCATATTCAGATATTAAGGTAGGGCAGCTTCACTCTTTAAGGTGTTTCATAATGTTCCAGCTTTACTTATCTGTCACACACTTTGTACTGTGCAAGAACTCTACTAGGAGAGGGTTTTGCAAAAGATTCCTTTCAACATGTGCTTTTGGCAAGTGATGAGCCCCTTAGCCAACTCAGCTCTGATACGTATGTTGGAACTAGTGCATAATAAGAAAATGGTCTTAAAGTGTGAAAAATCTCATTATTCCTCATTTAGCTAGTCTTCTAAACTCTTCAGTATGAGTCCTATCAGAGAGGATAGGGTGCTCCTGCAGCTGCCGTTATTATGTGCAATATGCATTCACTGTGTGTGCGCGCGTGTGTGTGTGTGTGTGTGTGTGTGTGTGTGTGTGTGTGTGTGTGTGTGTGTGTGTGTCTGTGTGTGTGAGTGTGTGCATAACTCAGCTGCACATGTGTTTGTGTGCTTGAATTTGTATGTGCATGTGTGGGTGTGTGTCCCTCTGAGACAGGATTAAGTGTAGATAGAGTTTTCAGGGTAGAACCGATCTCTCTGAGAGTCAGGGGTCTCTGGGCTCTTAGTGCAGAGCCCCGCTTCTCCTCCTCTGCATTTCCCTCCCACTCCTCTCAGCACCATGCTTAAATACTGCGGGGCGTTGGGATGAAACCTGGGTACTATACTGTGGTCTCGGGGTTGTGGTTGCTGTTACAAGTTTTCTACAGGTGGTGAAAGAGTGAGAAATCTCGTAATGGAGCGATAGAGGGATATATACTACTTTTCTTTCCCTCTCTTCCCAATCAGTGCGGGTGACAGGCTTTAAAAACTGCAAAAAAACGTACTCTGTTGAGTATGTGAGGGATGAACAGAGAGGGTGTAGATAATGTCCCTGTCATATTCAAGGCCAGAAACAACACTGAATACCTGTGATGTTGATATTTTTCATTACCCAATGTCCGTGGGAGAGTGAAGGCAAAGGTTTTTTTTTTCTTTTGCGCACAGAACAAAATTGCAGAGACAAGCAGACATTACCTTACAAAGTCAAGACCCAACATTTGCGATGCGTATTGACATATTGATTTTCCTTGGCAGCTATTGGCAGAAGGAGTAAGGAGGATGGGGCCGTGTGTGCGGGTCCACGGGAGCTTGGTGAGATCCAGGCAGCATTATGCACACCAAGAGAATGAGGCTTAGCATATATTGAGTGTTTATGCTGCAGAATAGAAAGTGTGGAGCACCTTTTCTTAAACTCACTGACTGTTAAATTGGGCTTAACTAAAAATCCGTCTTACACACAGAAATTGATCCAGAATTTTTTTTTTTTTTTTTTGCATAAAATATTTTTCATGTGTGCATTTTTGCAGAATATTCTACGTACGTTTTTTTTTTTTTTCGTATTGATGGCCCTATATACAGATATATACAAATATACAGATAAATGTTTAGATGAAAAAGATCAAGACAGAGACGGAGTATGGCCAATAGATGAAGGATAATGTGTTGAAAGAGGTGATCTGGAGGAGAGGGAAGGATATCCATTGTTTGTCTTCTTAAGGGCAGGGCACACATGGGGGACAGAGCTGGAGTGTATGTGGATTAGAGTAAGGCTCTGTCCTGAATATATAACCAACCCAAGGTCTCCTCTCCTCTTCTCTCCTCTCCTCTCCTTCTGTACAATGGCCATTACAGGAATTGTGAGACTGTGAAATATTAACACCCTTAAAGTATTCTTACTGGACACCCTTTTGATGTGAACAGATAACGAGAATAACATATGACATTTATGTAGCTTATGCAGTTCGCTCACGTTTCTTGCCTGATGTAAAATGGGTCAAAAGTAGAAATCATGGTTTGGGCTCCATTTTTTATGGGTTGGTTATGAGCAGGGACGGGGAAAAGCAGTGTAGGTCAAGACGTATTTTGATACAAGATATAAAACTCTCCACATATAAATGTATGAAATAATGTACAAATAGTGCAACCTTAACTTGGAAACAAAACAAAATACAGTATCTTTATTTGAAAAATACAATAAAATTCTCTTGGCAGCACTAGAAGACTGCTTCACTTAACTAGATTTCATGTGATCAAACAGACTAAATGATCAAACGGCAAAAAAAAATGAAATGCACAAATAATCATCAGCTACAGTAATTACTCCCTTGGCTGATAAGGTCAGGTAGTATTGTTATGCATAGTAGCATGTCTTCAGTTTTTTTGTTTTGTTTTTGTTTTGTTTTTTACAACTTATACAGTTTAGCAACATATACAGTCTCTTAAACACCTGGAGTGTTTCTGTGCCATGCATTGTAATCTGCTTGGTGCGCCTGTTTGCTGGCAATTAAGAGCTTAACACAGTAAAGCGTTGCTTTGGCTATGTGGAGCATGCAGATGGCATGACCAACATAACCAATCATGTCAAATTGCTCTTTCTGATTGTTTTTTTTGTGCAAAATGTCCAATGTCCAGCAGCTAAAATTAATGCATTAACTCTGCACTAAAACAAAGGTCAAATCGCATGTTCCCACTGACCTCTTGGTGATAAGAGTCTGAGGAAATGATTGTGTTCAATTTGCAGCTCTTGGTATGCTGCTTAGGGGTGATTTAAGCTTGATGACGAATGCTACTGCACATGGATAAAATGTGTTTTTGGATTGAGGCACAGGGTTATGCTCTGTCCAAATGGTGTAACCCAGGCTGCTAATCGAATGAACACAAATAAAGGTCTGAGGGATGGTAGTTCTGATAGAAAATAAACATGACTTTTTTTTTTTCTTCCCCAGCACCTTCAATTACAAATCGCAAAGTACACTGTATTATGCATGTCACATATATTGGATGCAGCAGTTTGACATTTTGGGAAATATGTTTATTTGCTTTCTTGCCAAAAGTTAAGTGAGAATACTGATACCGCCCTCATGTCTGTCTGCCAAATATGAAGATTAGCTTAGCATAAAGACTGTAAATGGGGAAACAGTTATCTTGTCTCGGTAACAAAATCCAACCAACAGCGCTAAAGCTTACTTATTAACAAGTTACATCTCATTAATCAGCTGGTTGCTGGCTGTAGTTTCATATTCACTATGAGGATATCCGAGTGGCGTTGATCTTTTCAAGCAGATAAGTTTATTTTCCAAAATGTCAAGTTATTGGTTTAAGGCTGGAATCACAGGTCAGCATTGTTTTACACTCAAGCTCCATAGTGAGAAGCATGTAGTTGCCTTATGCATGGAAGACTACCAAAGTACAGCACTGTGGCTTCATTTGAACCCTTCGCTCCACTTGTCCCTGTCACAGAAGACGCCATGTATTTTAAGCAGCGTTGTGGCAGTTGAAGTATTCACACATAACAGTTCCTCTCATCTCAGTTTCTTCCATATCCCTTTGTGGAAATACACACGTGTATTTGGATGCACACAGTGAGACAAGCTGAGAAACTCACACTAACGCATGCACTTGTAAGACATTGCTGTTATGTTTCAGTTGATGCTGGAGGGCTGATGGTAAGACACAGCTTACCCCCAACTGAGCAGGCATGACTTAGCCTGAGTTTTACAACCAGCATTATTGATTTACTCATTATCTTCTTCACAGGCGATCCTCTTGTAGGGGATCAAAGGCCACCACTCCATTCTCTTCTATTCTGTTCTATTCTATCCTGAATATATAAAGATGAGAGGGTCAGTTCACTAAATCACAAATAAACATAATTTCCCATTTACCCCTATTGGCATGCAGACTAGTTTGGTTTTATTTCACCACTTCTTTTCAGAACTACTTTCTACTTTCTACCAAATGTATTTTTTCAAAGAGTTGAACACCCATTGGGGCAGTAGCAGACACTGTGGATGGGGATATCTTAAAATCTTGGTATAGAAAAGAAAAAAAAAAGATCTGAAACAAATAAACTAACTTAACCATGAAATGATTCTATTCTATTATAGGTTAAACATTTATTCTTGCCTTGGAAACAGCAGTTTCACAACAATGTCAATGTAGTAGCTATTTTGGAGCTTGCAATCACATCTTGATCATATCATGATGAAAATCATGTGAAATGATTTAAAAACTCTAGAAAAGCTACTAAATGGACATTGTGATGAGATTATTCTATGCATTCTATTGTATTTTGTTCTGTTCTATTTTATTTTATTCTAATCTATTCTGTTCCAAATTTCAAAGTTAATTTTTGATCCTGGTAACAACAGTTGACAAAAATATCCCTACAATGTCCACGTAGTATCTTTTTGACCATATTACTTGATCTTCATCATGATTTGATCAAAAACTCCAAAATTGTTTCTGGAAGGACCTTGTGGTAAAAATGTTTTGTATTCAGTTCTATTCTATCCCAAGTTTCAAAAGTTAATCCTTGGAAACAAAGAAAATGCTCTCTACCAGGTCTATTTAGTAGCTATACTGGAGCTTGAGGTCACATTGAACGGGCTTTATCAGGTTTGTCCATTCATTCCTCTTCTTGTTTTAATTTTTTCTGAGCCCTTTAAAGATGTCTAGCCTGGGTTAAACAATGCGGTTCTAAGTATGATCTTGAAATTCAAAATGGCAGTTGAGAAAACAATCTCACCATCACATGGTCTTCATCATGATCATAAGCATGACGTGATCAAGGAACGGGAACTACACGGACCTTCTGTTTCTCAACTGCTCTATTCTATTCTATTCTATTCTGTTCTATTCTGGTAGCCTAATTTTTGAAGAACATAAACTCTGACTGTTCTTCAAATTCCTGTTTTTTTTTTCTTTTTACGTCACATGGATGCTGATACATTGACAGGCTCATCTTGAGAATCAATGTGATATTCCTTTGTTTATGCTGGTGGTGTTAACAGTCGGCACAAATCGCATCAGGAAGGAACTGTGTCATTGTGCAATAATTGGAATTATGCAAATAGTGACAAGGCAGCACTTTGTAATAACCACACTTATTCGTAAATTTTCTTTTTTTATTATTAGTTCACTCTGAGGCATGGACTTGCTTTTTATCATTTATGTTGTATTCATTATTTTCTGTCACCACCTTATGTTGCTTTTATTGTGTTGACTTGTAAACAGAAGGACATGAAAAAAACAAGTGCATCCTATTGAACAATGAGCAGGGAAACAAAGTTAACAGTCAAAGAAGCTTTTCATGCATAAGTGTTGATTTCTCTGGGGAGGATCAGAAGGCACTTTTTCTCTCCCTCCCAATTCGATCCACTGGCGCGCTGCTGTAAAGTTAGGCTCTGAAGAGACGGAAGAGAAATCCATACGTGTCTCTGTCTGGCCATTGATATTCTCCTTAGTCCCTTCCTTTTCTCCACACCTCCATCACCCCATCTCTCCTTCTCTCTTGTTCTTGCTCTCTCCGTGGGTCCGTGGTGGCCAATCCATCCTCACGCCCTCCACTGGCCAGGTCAGGACATCCAATATCCCATGGATTCACACTTTCTCTCCCTCCCCAGCTGCCTGCACCCAAGTACCAGCCCCACCAACCCACCCACTCCTCCACTCTGTCTTTCTTCTCCTCCAACCTCACGTCAATCTTCAAATCCTCTCCTTTTCTCTTTTCACCTTCTCCACCCGTTCTTTTTGCTGTGAGATGCTTGTCATGTTACTCTTTTTGAGCCCTTTTGCTTTGTCTACAGCAACACTCCTATTTCCCCACTAAACACATGAAGAATACTCACCTGCAAGTGGAGGATCACATAATAATTCTAATGCCCACCTGTGACCTCAACTTAGTCTGGATAATCAGAAGAGCTTTATTTTCCATGATTATTCTGTAACATTTAAAGCTTTTGCTTTGTAAAGGATTTTTTATATATATGTTTTTTTTAATTTTTACAAATATAGACAGACACGTTGACTATTTGGGGTCATCTTGTTCACTGTCTTATGGGGAGTTTGGCAGCATTGGTCCACTACATGTTAGTTTTATACAGGGACCTTGTGTTGCCAGGTATTTTTAAAAGAAAGCCTGCTCAAAAAGTCACTAAATGCTGCTAGATTATGTCGGGCAATAATTTTCCTTGACTCTAATTATTTATATAGAAGCTTTTAAAAACAAATTTACAAAATGAAAACAAGCCACATTAAACTGACTGTAACTGGCTTTATCAATAACTATTGTTATTTTTCAAGCTGCCATCATCTCATTAATAGCAATCTAATCCACCTCTAACTACAAAAACGTTCAATGTATGCTGTTGTATAAACTGTGGAACTGAAGTGTCATGAGTAGAGAGGATCCAGACCCTGGAGTAAACTCACTCTGGTAGACTCTGTGTATTCTGAGAGAAAAAAAATAAAACCCTAAATAGTCAAATTACATTATTTACAAAAACCAAGGAGGAGCCCCCAGACAATGGGAATCAGTAATTGGTCGCTGGGTAGGCACATTTACAGCTCATTTACGTTTCTGTGTGGTTGATCAAATCTAGTGAAATCGAGCGAGAACGCCTCTTATTTGGCAACATTGGCAGGGACTTGGCTAGTCTCTACCAAAGGAGGAGAAATGTGACTCCCTGTAACTCCTAAGTTGCCATATTTATATAGTGTATCTTCTTAGCTGGCTTGCTAACATTGGTAAGCCATTGGTAAGCCTTTATTTACCTGGTTTTATTCAGAGAACCTCTTGGACAGGACTGTCCTCTGTATATATATATAGATAGACAGATAGATAGATGTGACAAGCAGGTTGGTTGCAGAGTCAGCAGTGTAAAAGCTAAATAGAAACAGGGAGAGAAAAACACCTTTGGGAGAATGTGTACAGATATTGCACCTATATTACATTGGTCTAGCTGATAGATAGTAATAAACCCAATTTATTATGGGAGACAGAAACAGCATGTTTTTGAGGTTGGAGCAGAGAGGCCTGGGTTGGATTGTGTTAAAAGCACTACAAAAATCAAAACGACACCCTGACAGAGCTATCTGCATTTTTTTAAGTGCGCGTACACTTTTGAAGCATGAAAAGAATGGCATCCTCAACACTAATTTTGGCCCGGTAAGCGAATTGCAGTGGGTCCACATATTAGCCTGCCAAAATTTGAAAATGCTACAAAACAATCCTCTCAAAAGTTTTCATTATGTGTGAAGTGAGGGAAAGTTTGGAGAGGATTTTTTTTTGTTTGAGGGAATTGGATGTCAGATGTAAACAAATAATACTCTTCTATGACAGCATCTGGTGTTTGGCTCTCCTATCATTGCTTTTTTACTATAGCCATCCTTTTGGTTATGCTGCACCTAACCTCATTCTGTCAGAGCTGTAGTCCCGTGAGAGCGGTGGAAGGTGATAAAAATCAAAATTAATGTGCAATTTAATGTATACATAAACTTACACCTGGACTAGCTGGTGGTGCTACTGTAACTGGAAGGCTGCTAATATGGTTTAGATACTTTGCTTTAGTGCTGCTACTTTCTCTTGGCCAAACATGCAGAGGAAATTGGACTGCTACACACTGCCATACACAGTCTTGGGCCATTTCCAGTTAAAGAATTAGGAAATTAGAAAAAAAAGTGCAATTGTAAAACTCAGACCTGCCTTGGCATTTCTTGTGTTGGTCGACCTTTTAGGGTATAAAGATTCATATTAGGCTGCAAAATTTCCATTTAGCTTTTTCCTACATGTCATTAGCCATTGTGAAAGGTGATAACATTCAAATGTAGAAAATTTGGAGAGAAGGGGTCAAATTACCCACCATAGCCTGGATGTTAAAATTCTGCACAGCTTTACTCAGCCTTTTTTATTTTAAAAGCACCAAGAAAACTTCACTAACCCCACTCCAAAAAAGGGGTGCATCTCTTAATTACTGACATAGAGCCAATTTGCGTCGAGCATGTCTCTCAGCAGATAATGATAATCATTATAATTGCTTGAAGCGTTTGTTTCATGCAGCAAAAGCAATAATGTTCACTCAGATCTTCTATAATAAAGGCTTTGGCTCAGCACTTGGCTTCCTCCAAGCTGTTATACAGTGACTGGACGTGAATAATCATTAGTGAAATTGAAATGCAGGGGTAAATACATGGCTGTGTCTGTCCTCTCCTCTGTACTGCCTGTCTCTTTTTGTCGGTCGCTGGGTACAGAGCCAGAGACTGATCAAAGACTGACTCTGATTCACTCTGAATGATCAAGGGGAAGAGACAGGGAGCTCTGTGATTACTGAACATTGACGTTGTATCAATTTTTAGTCCTTCTACAATGCGTGGCTGTCACACACAAAGTGTATTATGCACTCGGCCCGATCACCTGGGATCCAGTCGATCCAAAGGGATATCCTTGCATTTTTCATGAGGGAGATGAAATTTTGTGATCAAAAGTGCCACTGGCCCAAATCCACAGATTGCCTTGAAAGATCAGGGTTGGAGAAGCGAGACAGGCATGCTCTCCCCTTTGCAACAACTACAGCTGCACTACAGCAGTTAGACATTTTTAGATATAGCATTATTCATTTACTTAACGAGGGTTAGATGAGAAGATCATTACAGCTCCCATATAAATTATATCCGGTAAATATAAGGGTAGATTCAGCAGCCAGCTAGCCTAACTTAGCATAAAGGCTGGAAATAGATGAAACAGCTTGCCTGGCTGTGCCTAAAGGTAACACCATTCACCTACCAGCACCCCTAAAGATCACTAATTAACATGTTGTATCTTGTTTTGTTTAATCTCTAAACTAAAACTAATCTATTTCTTGGCCTAGAGCAGTGACTGTTAAAGCTAACCGGCTGCTGGATGAAGCCTCATATTTACAGATATGAGAGGGGTATCTTTCTTCTCATCTAACGCTCAGCAAGAAAAAAAAAAACATATTTCCCAATGAGGCAAACTATTCATTAAAGCTTAATTTAACCCCAAAACTAGAAATAGTATGCATACTTTGGGAAGATGTAAAAACAGGGAAAAACAGCTAGCCTGGTTCTGTCCAAATGTGACAAAATCTGCCTGCCAGCACCTCCAGGACTCACTATCTAATATTTTATGTATTGTTTGTTTAAATCATACAAAAACGGGTGCAACAACAACAAGCTGTGGTTTTACGAGGGCAATATGTGCTAGGATATTTCTTGGCCAGGTGTCCCCCCGTTTCTAGTCTTTATGTTAAGCTAAAGCTACTGGATGTAGCTTTATATTTCCAGCACAGATATGAGAGTGGTATTGATTTTACTATCCAATTCTTGGCAAGAAACCAAATTAATGTATATCCCAAAATTATTCTTTAAGCAGGAGACTTAGCCCAATGGAGCTGCTCAGTAGTTAACTGCAGAAAAGAGTGGCTGTTTTTGGAAGATGTAAATAGCTGAATAATC
This sequence comes from Xiphias gladius, assembly GCF_016859285.1. NCBI lineage: Eukaryota > Metazoa > Chordata > Actinopteri > Istiophoriformes > Xiphiidae > Xiphias > Xiphias gladius. The sequence goes on from NC_053422.1 coordinate 21,624,852, forward strand.
CACCTGTTACGACATCTGAGAATATACTTTTAGTCAAATAGAGTGATTTAAAAAAAGCACAAGATTATTTGATATACAACCAGTGAAATGGATTCAGTTTTCTTGGCATGGTTGTTGCACGGTATGAGGATCACAGCGCTGCTGCAGCAGAGATGTATGGTGTTTTATTTCAACAGGGAAAGTGGTTCTCCTGAGGTGACTGAGCCGTTTTGTTTTGGTTATGGTCTAGCAGTTTACTGTGTTCTACAGGTGCCATGAATAAAACATTCACACCCATCAGAAGAGGCACCTTGGCTAGAGGGTCAGCTGTCCAACTGCAGCTGGAGAATAGTGGAGCACCCCATCAGGAGAAGTGCGCCAAATCGCCGCTGTTTGATGGAAAAAGCTGCAGGGCCAAGATAGTGGGAGATTGGGTGCAGAGTTAAAGCCCCACGATGCATATCCACAGGTAGGCTACTAAAAGGTAATACCCTTTGAGGATTACATCAATATTGGAGCTAAACGTGTAATCATACACTGAGGCCACGCTCCAGATCCATCTGGATAACCTTCAGTCTCATCAGAACGAATTGCCTTAGCAAGAAAGAATTTTCTTGGAATTATTCATAGGGGAAGCTGATCAACATCACAAAACATTTGAATTTAATCTCAACATGCATGACAGAGGATGAATTTTCAAAACAAAAAAATGATTGTGCTGCTCTGCGCTTTCTCTGGGACGGCATGCAGATGCACATGAACACAAAAATGCACTGTAAAAACACTGCACTATTGTACTCTATATGCCATGACCAGCTTAATCAAGAGAACCTGAGAATCCACAGAGTCTAATGAGAGCCCTCATCTCAGGCATGAAGTAAGCCGAACGGATTCAAGATACAGTCCTGTAACTTTCACTGTCACTTAATTGCAAAACTACTCCTTTGATTAACTCTCAGCCCCCCCTGTCACTGGGGGAAATGAGGAGGAAGGGGGGCATATAATACATGACTGACAGCTCGTGGTTTATCAACAGCTGCCCAAAGCTCCTCTGTACTGTAGCAGATGTTTCTCTTGAGGATTAAATCTGCCTAAATAACATGATGACAAAATACATGCAGTATGAGATCCTGTCCGCTTTCAATCAGCGTAATTCTCCCTCTAAAAACACGAACAACTAATGAAGTTGGTTTTTTTTCCCGGTGGCCATAGCAAGTTATTGTTGCTTGTTTAAATGGCTGAGAAATGGATGGCATGCAGCAACAGATATAAGTGCTTTTCAATAAAAAACAGAATATGATTTTATTTAGAAAAAGTCACGGTGTGTCTCCCTCTCTCACTCCCAAAGGGCAAGCCAATTTCAACATCTAAATGAATAACACACTGCTGTATCGCTGTTATGTAAATATCATATCCTGGTTTCTGAAACCGAATTAGCCCCTTATCCCACTAAAAAAAAGAAAAACTGGATATGTTAGATGGAGTACTCAAACAAACACCTTATCCAGGTTTGTGAACGTTGTCTGCCATCTACACAGGTGCTTCCTCAACTCAAGTGACCATGCCTTACTCCTACTTGAAGCAAAGAGTAAAAGTAAAGTTTAAGAGCAACTCTCAAGTGATCACAGGATTGATTATACTGTATGTATGCTCAGAGAAGGAATAACCAGTCAAGGATAAAATAATAGGAAATTGGCTGAAATGGAAACAAAATTCTGCTGCGAGATGTTCTGCCGTTGGTAGACGAGTTACTGTACGTTCGGGAAGTCATATAATAATGAGAATTTAGTTCCACACTGACAAGTGCAGACAATGAAGATGCTTCGACAGGGATTGCAAATAAAATCAATGCCAGATTTATATTTGTTGTTTGTTTGCACCCTTGATAAATTCCAAATAAAACGAAAAAGGAAAGTGGTATAACATTCTATCAAATCTTCAAATGCAAATAATAGACTAAAACTACTTCATTTTTAATTATACTGTTGCCGCTAATTTAATAGTATTAGTATTAATTAGTATTATTAGACAGAGAACCGCCTCCTCGGCTCTGTTTCTGTACTGAAGTCATTGAGGAATCTTAAATGTGCTCTTAAATTAAAGAGAATTTTTAAGTCAAAAGAGGCTTGATGAATAGTAAAATAGCGAACCATTTTTACTTTTATCTTTTACACAGGTTTTTCATAAATACAGGCCCTGGATCCTACATTTCTGATAATGCAACGAGCATCTTTTCATTTGTAGTCTGCAAGTCCAACATCATCAGGGTTATTTTGTCAAGACTTGACAAAGCTCCTTCAGAGTCACAGGAGACCTTATTTAACAGTTTTTACAGGGTGTCATTACATTAGTAGTCTCCATCACTAGTAAGCTGACCTTTTTGAGTCAATTTGACAGCGTTCCCCTTTTAATGCTGCAGCTTGTGGGGGTGGAGTCAATTCTAACAACTTTATATACTGTTGGGTTGTTTAATATGTAACAATTCATCACATTATATTGGATGTGGCTAAAACACAGATGTGTTTGGTCCATTAAGGGTGCTCTGGTGCTTCCCCCCCTGCAATTCCAATTGTGAAAGACATATTTTCATGAAAATTTGTTTTTGATATTGTTGTGTTGTGTGTGTGTGTAATCTAATGTCTATGTAATGTGTAAATTTCAGTTGTTACTCCCACATAAATCATGTGTAAGTACAGAAATGTGCAATGAATAAAGAAAAAATGCTGCCTACAATTTTTATCTGTTAGCCGAAGGCTATACTTTTCTCTGCCTGACGGCGGTATATGTGTAATGTGTTCGGCCTCTCCTGGTGGCCCCTGATTGGTTGAAACCAATGCCCGAAAATAACTAGATCTGGGGCAAAAAATTTACGCCAAGGAAATGATCCAGATTGGGCTCAACTCTGCAGACTTTGGATGGATTATGTCGGTAAAAATGAGCCTGGGTGTTTGTCATTGTGCGGGCGTTGTCCATGTTCTTTTCTGGCTAATAATGATGTTTTTTAACCAACCTGCTAACACTGCAAGCACGTCCTATTGACCCAGCTGGTCAACCGATTAGACCTGCTAGTAGCAACATTGGCTAATATGGATGAACAATTTGCTGAAAATAGTATTGATTCACTTTTCAAAAATCCATTCAGCTGCAGGACGTTATCAGAAAAGCTCACAGTGAAAACCAGACCAGAGACCAGACGAGCCTGGACAGGATCAAGAGAAGTGCCACATTCAGAGTTTTGCCAGCGAGTGGTATCAACACATCCAAAAGGTCAACTGTTACACACAGACACAGTCCAGGTTCATAAAGTGAAATTGTTTGGAGTAAAGCAGCCATCATCCTGATAAATCCTGAGCTCCATCGGAGCTGTCTGAATATTTCAGAGGCTAAAAGTTTAATGCTGTTTCCCCTGGAGAGTTTCCAATGTCCTGTCAAGCTTATAGCTACAGTTTTTAGTTTTGCTGCTTACAGTAATGTCCACAGTTCGCCTACCAAAAGACGCATTGTACATTATGTGCTCACAGCACGTAATGTATAGCGTAGCAGAGTAACAGAACAGAAAAGCACAAAAAGATATGCGACACAAAGTTGTATCCATTTTTGCTGATAGTCCTCTAGTGTTTGTTTTTTCATGTATATTACCGGATAATTATGCCTCCTCAGGCCTCTAAAAAATATTCAGAAATAGAACCTATTGGTCAACCTGGTCATAATCCACAAACATACAGTTAGGTGCATAAGTATTTGGACAGTGACACAATTTCCGTAATTTTGCATCTGTACAGCACCACGGTGGATTTGAAACGAAGCCGTCAAGGTTTTTTGGGTCATTATCCATCCGTTAAATTAATTAGAGCTGAAAGTCTACACTTCAATCACATCTTGATGGCTTGATTTAAAATCCATAGTGGTACTGTACAGAGGCATAATTACGAAAATTGCGTCGCTGTCCAAATACTTATGTGTGTAACTATAAATGGTGATGGTGAGTCACAAGTGCACATTGCTTCATTTTTATGTTCCCAGGAGGAGAAAAATCAATGAGAATGGATCATGTAGCCAAGGTTTAAATGTATAGTCTGTGTGATTTATTTAAATCTTAGGCAGGCTGAGCAAAGTCAAGTCAACTTCAGATAAAGAATCAAATGATGATAGCATTTTTATGAAGAATTTCAATTTCATATTAAAATCAATTCTGTGTTAATATCAGATTCAATCAAATGGCCAAAATACAAATGTTCACTGAGAGAAACTGAAAAGCTTTGCCTCAGGCAACATACTGTGCAGTATTTTGCAGCAACAGCAGAAATCACACCTCTAACTTTTTAATTACACCCTTGAGAAGTGCAGTTGACCTGCACTGTGATGTCTGCCCGTCTCAGCGTGGGCTCCCCAGGCCAACCTCAGGTCATCTTGTCTACCCTGGACCCCTGAGATCTTCTCTCCAAGTGAGGCCCGGAGTGCTGATGGATTCTGGAGGTGTGACCCATGAAGTGGTCCACCCTTCCCCTCTTTACAAAAAAGGACCCATTTTTCCTGTAATTTAATCCTCTGAGCTTCGTGACTGAAGTAGACACATTACACACATGCACACACAGATTTTTTTTCCCTGCTTTTTGTGGCATTAAGTGAACTCTGATTGAAATTCTTTTGATTTAAGTTGTAAATTTGCTCTTGTTTTACTTTCATTTGAATTCCAAAGCTCATATCTTTGTACCCCTGTGTCCAGGATATAAATGTAATATATTAAGGGTTAAGGTGTGAATGTACGTGATGTGTCATACAAGAAGAAAAATAGGCTGCTTTTCCCTCAATATCGTTTTCTTATCAGTATTTATCTCTTGTAGATGATCATGAGGCTGAAAATATCCATGGATATACAATATGCAAACTTGTATGTGTGTTTATGAGAATTTGTGTGCTTACACATGCATTAGCATTACTTTTATATCTGAGGTTAAAGCCAGTATGTGTGTGTCTATGTACCAGACCAAGCCTATTTGCATCTGAGTTTTCCGGCCATTCAAATCATTTATTCACCTCCCGGCCTACAGCATGGCTTCTGGCCTGCAGCTTTGTACGAGCAGCTGGGTTGCACAGCCTTCCCCAAGCTTCTCCCACAATCTCTTGCTCTTTATCATGCATGGCACACTGCTGGACTACTGCAGGCGCAGAGCACTTCATCACCACATCCTGCAGAGAGAAGCAGAGACAGACTGGAAGATGGGATCAGGGTTCCAGAAGACCCCTATTAGGATGGGATATCCCATAGGCTGCCTGACTCAGCTCAACAGTTTTTGCCCTGGTTTCAAATATAAGTTAGGGGATGATGGGGTAAAATAGGATGTCCTCATGTTTTAAGATTATTGGCAAATTGCCTGGTGATAAGGTTACGGATCAACTTCATTTTATTTCACTCATACCAGCAGGCGATTCCCTTCTTAAATTCCAGCCTGAGGGGATATCTGCAGCTAACCGCCTCGTGGGTTGGATTCAGTGCTGAATTCTGTCAGAGGACATCTCCAATGAGAAAAAATGTTGAGTTGAAACAGAGGGGAGTGCAGGAGAGAGACTGTTTCCTGGTGTCAGCTCTAACTGGGCTGGGAGTATTCTAGCTTCTCTCAGGTACACTGATATCATCCCTGACTGCCTGCTGCGGAGAGAAACAGTTGCACCGAGGTGTCAGCTTTAAGTGGGTTGGGGAGTTTTGTCACCGATCAGCTCTCAGCATTTCGTTGACTCTTTCACTGAGGTGTTCTGTGAGCCAACTGGATGTGGAGATCAATTTCTGCCCCTTCCTCCCCCCTCTCCTTTCGATTTTTATTTTTCTTCCTTTAATCTTTGTCTATTTTTCTCCCATTATTTCCTGTCTTTTCAATGTTTTCTCTCACCTCTCCTCCTTCCTCAGGAAAGTGAATTATCTCTTTCAGTATCATGGATAATGGCTACTTTCTATAACAGAGCTGTCTCTCCAATTCATCAGGTCTGACCTTCAGGATGCATCTTGATGAGTGCCGAAGGTAATGACACCGCTCCACTCTCCGCTCCACATATACAAAGTGGTGAAAGACTATAATCAAAAATAAGTTTGCATCTGATGTGATTGTTTGATCTGATATGATAGTTATTGTGATGATACAGAAAGACGAGGCATTGGCTTTCTGGTATTTCTTTATAAGGAATTATGCTACAGTGCTATGAACTCTTGGGCCTTTCATTTCATTTATACAGTGTAATTTTCATGGCATCTGAAGCTAGTCCTTGAGAACACTTTGATACTCAACAAAGCACAGTAAATGTCCATGTATTTAAAAGGTATATTAAAGGGTCACGGTGTCCCTGCAGGCATTGGGACTGGAGAAAAAAGTGGTGGCCGTGTAGCAGTGCGGGCTGATCTCTATAGAGCCTTCTCTATTGTCTGTCTGTCCGTCTGCTCTGCTCCCTGCCAAGCCGCCGTGAGAGATAGAAGCATGAGCAGAGTCGATGCCTCCTAAAGGACATTCTCCACCCGCTCCTGGTTCTGGGCTGCCGTTCAACCGTAGGCAGACTGCTTCCTGCATGTGTGGGTAGAACAACTCTATATTATCTGTTAGTTTGAATAGACAGCTCTTTGTAGAGCGGCTTACTGTATGTTTGTCACAGTCCCAGCCAACACATGTTTGACAGTGATCAAATATTTGTGGTGAGTGTGGAACCTCCTACTCAAAGCATTGAAGGGCAGCTCCACCAAATCAATACATATCAGTTTTAAGGGACGAAAATGATGATAAATTGTTGAGGGGATTGATGAGCAATGGCCTGTTTTCGCATGACTATTTTCTCTGGGGATGAACACGCAGGTGCAGTGGCAACATTTACCTTTTAGCATTTCAAATTTTTTAAATCCTGATTAGCAGGAGCCCTTATTACAGAGCCAGGATTATTTGGATGCATAAGTAGTTAGGATTAAAAGTGAGTAACCTTATAGTTTGTCACTGTATTAGTGCACATGTCCATCTCTGGCAGTGAAGAATAATTTCTTCCCCTAGAATGATCACTGATGGCACAGACAGGAGTCTTCTATCTCTGAGCTAATGAAACCATCCTGACACATCATTCTCCCAACACTAACTTTTATCTTCTATCCTCCTGCAGACTGCAGTAAAATGACCATTATTCTTTCTATGAGCATGTCTGCGTGTGCCTGTGTGTTTGTGTGTGTTTATACCTATTGCCTACGTATGCGTGAACAGCCCTCTCTATTCATCAAGATGTCACCTGTAATGGCTGCTAAATTAACCATGTGTTTCGGGGAGCAAAGCTGGCTTGATAAATCTCTCTGTGGCAGGAGGAGTGTGTGGTCCACTCCCATTCACCTCTACTGTGACCTTCCTAAGATGGGGGATCCTCCGCTAACTGGGACTTCCAACCAGCATCTCCATAGAAAAGATCATAAAGTGTGAATGGATGGTCAGTTGATCAGCTGCAGAATGACTACAGGGAGCCAGGTTCTGCTCCAGAAGTAGGATAACCTCATTCAAAATCACACTGACAACTGCCAGTTTCTAAAAATTAATGTCATGTTCATCCTGACCTTAGACAACAGCACTTTTTGTGGTTTTAGTTTAATTGAAATTATGACAAAGAGGACATTAGATCATACACAACTCCAAGACTTATTTCCAGGAGTGCAGGCCACCAGGTAACACCCTACTGCTAGTTCCCTCTCAACAGGGATGGTAATAATAATAATAAAATAATAAAAATAAAACAATGCAATATCACTCATATTAGTGAAGTTTAAGATCTGTTTTAATGAACACTAATTTCCCACAAGCCCAAGACTTTTGCTAGTTAAACGTCACCAGCTGTAGATGCAGAAATTACAGCTACAAAAGTTGGGAAAGTCACATTAGTTTAAGATTTATCATTTAGCAGATACAGAGATGTTTCTTTAGGAGTTGGTGGAGACCAGAACAGAGCTAAAAGGAGAGTGAATATTGGACTTGTTTTTTGGCCAGAATCACATCTCCCAGTGAATGCTAATGTATGTCTGCTGGATGTGCACATAGAAAACCATTTTCTAGCATGTTTGCCATAACAGCTTTATATGATGGTGTAATTTGTCACAGTCACAGGTTATCACTTGTCATTTTGATGAACTGCCAATCTTCAAGAGGCCAGGTCTTACGTGATATGAGCCAGCCTGAGGGCTACGTGTTTCGTTAGGGTTTGGTTTCAGTCTCTTGTCCATTTGTTAACGCTCCATGCCGTGTTAACGCAAGAAGACGACCTGAGTGGACTGGAACAAACTGGCCCAACCACTCGGCTGAGTCGGCAACACTGAGGGAAAGGAGTGGAGTGAAGCTAGACAAGTCCGCTGGGCTTGCAGGTAAGGATTGCATTTTCTTTTTTGGTATCACTAGCATGGCCTTTTAGTAGGTGGTACAGCCAGAAGGTAGGTAAATCCTCTAGACCTAAATTGAATCTTTTTATCAATACTATTTGTAGTTTTTTAAGAAAAAACACTGATACTTCTTTAGGCAAACTTGGGTAGATATGAAAGGAGAGGGAAAATCAGTTACTATGACATATTATTCTTTACTCAAGCAGCCAGTGGTATGCACTAAATTCAACATAGCAAAATAAAATACAATTCAAATTCTGTAATGGCACTGAGAAGGAAGAAAGGATGAAGGTATTGCACTGTAATGATTTTTGGCGGTACTTCAGAAAAAAATGTTGAGGATTAAAGTAAAGGAAAATAAAACAACGGGGCCTGTAACAGAGAGGAAAAACACAACAAAAGGAGCAGTATCCTGTGGTGCAGATTGATTCCTATCAGCTGGTACATAGACAGTGACCTGCGGGGAGAGCTTATCTTGGCTCATGCTCTATCTCCCCTACATTTTGATCCCATTGCTGTAGGGTGTGGACTGGTTGGGAGGAACAGGGAAAGGGGTAGTTGGCTGGATGAATGGATGGATGGCTAGATGAATGGATAGTTTTGTGAATAGATGGAGTGAGGAAGATGAATGAAAGAAGTGGAGGATGGCTGAAGGAAGGAAATAAGGAGAAGGGGGGGCATAGGTAGATGGAGGTTTGTCTGAAGAAAGTCTGATAAATAGGGGACAGAGTGAGGAACATCAGGAGAGAAGGACGGTTTGAGGGGGAGGAGCCTTCCTCTGCAGAGTAATCAGGGCATGATCAGCAGATGGGAGGGCAGGGAGAGAGGAGCAAGAGGGACAGCTGGAGAGATGGAGGAGATAAAGCAGAGATAGGATAGAGAGGGAGAGATGCAGAACAGACGCATGGAGACTGGCCAGCATGTAAAAAAGAAAATAGAAGATGAAAACAGCAGAGCAGAGATGTGGAGAAACAAAGGGAGTAGAAGAGCGGATGCTGACAGAGGAGAGGATGATGAAGTGTTCCCTTAAACAGGGTAACATGTTCAGTGCAGGGTGGCGGGACAGGCAGTCACATATATGCACATGACCAGTCAGATGGACAGAAGATGAGAGGATGGACGAGGAGATGAAATTGGTGCTTATAAGCTTAACTTAACATGTTTTCACCGAAAAAAAAGGGACATTTTATTACTATAGCTGTGATTGATGCAGTATTGAAATGGAATCAATATTCTTGAGAATATTCCCCAAAGATAGACACTTTATCGTGATAGTTTTTTCTGCTTTATATTAATTAACACAGGGGAGATCAGTGCTGATTCATTGAACCTGACCTTCCCTCCCAGCTCATTACTCCTTCACAAGTAGATCCAGTTCACCGTCAATTAACTAACTTTTAATGAAGAGAAGGGCTGTTGAGCAAGACCTACAACTGTTCTGGTGGTAATGTAACACACCACTACTTTTACTGCTTTTAATGACAACCTGTGAGTCTATCATCACACAAGAATACAGTTTCAAGAAGCAAGTAATAATATTTGTGAAGGGCGGTCTTGGCACAAGTTCAGAGAAGTGTTGCGAGAGGAAGTGCTCCCCCTTTCACAGCAATAATGAACATATACAATTAAATATTATATGTCCATGTTTTCCGTTCGACAGCTCAGGCACGCTACACGTGTAACGTCAAACGGCTGCATTACAAATGAAATGCGAAGCTATTATTTTTAAGCACTTCATGGATCCATAAAATAGCCCACTGAAAATGCTCATTAACTGATTCATTGATTCATTCACTCATACACTGCTGGATGGTCAGCGTATTTGTCCCATCATGATAGGAGACCTTAACGAAGCACTGCAATATCTTAAGTGAAGATGGTGATAAAAATAACATGTTAAAGTAGATGGAAGGTAGATTAGAATCACTTATGTCTATTCTCACCTTCTTGGTTTTTAGTAAAAATGTATCGAGAACTAACAGAAGGATTGCCATGAAATTTGGTATAGACATCTTTTGTGCCCAGGAGATAAATACTTGGTGATCCAATGACATTTCATCTAGCACCACCAGCAGTTAACATTCAACTTTGCTTCATGACCAAAAACCTGCAAAACTAATGACGTTCCCATCAGCCTAAGTTGTACTTGTGTTGGTGCTTCTTGGCAAATGTTGACATGCTAACATGCTAAACTATGAAGGTAAACATGCTAAACATCAGCATGCTAGTACTGTCACTATGAGCATGTTAGCATTTAGCTCAGGAGCCACTGTACCTAATGTAAATGCAGCTTCACTGAGCTGCTAGCATGGCTGTAGACTCTTGCTTTATCCAGTTCTTCAAATCAACTTTAATCAAAAACCCTTTGAATCAAAATCTAGCTGCACTCCTCAAATACAAACTCTAAGTTTTCTATACTCCACAACAAGATCAGCAATTACTTACCTTTAGTGCACAATAGTTAGTCTGACCTTACTTGTCGTCCAGCATCTGCAGAAAAGTCTTGACAGTTTAGGGAGCATGACTGCCATACAGTCAATTCGTATGTGACCTTGCGGGTTTTTTTTCCCAGTGAATCATAGCAGACATATTGACATGTTCCTTTCCCAAGCCAGCAAATAAAAGGATCTCTGTACTGTGCTGAATGAAAAAAAGTATAAAGTTCTGCCCTTGCTTGGAAAAAAGTAAATGAGACCATTACTTTGTCACCCTGGAAACCACTGACTGTTTGAATAAAGACAAAGGCGAGATGAGGATTTCTAGTGTGAGATTACAAAGTACATTTCATGGCTGTTATTTGTGTGCTCAAATGCTCAAATACTCACCTTCTCCTCAAGGACAGACTGCTTCTTTCAGGGATTTGTGAGAACCACTTTACCATTAGGTCTTTTTTTTTTTTACAAATTACAGAGATTTTTCTGTTATTATGGTCAAATGTTGAGATGGTGCAGTGGTTAGCATTTTTGCCTCATAGCAAGAAGATCCTGGATTTCAAACCACTGGCCACCTGGCCTAACTGTACGGAGTTTGCATGTTCTTTCTGTGCTGCAGCACCTTGAAAGTAGGTGTGACTGTGTGAAGCTGGGTATACATTGTATTATGTCAACTCAATCTACACGTACTGTATTTATCATCCTTTCTGCGTGGCCAGAACCTGCGAATTTTATGCAATGTAAAATTAAGTTTATTTAGCCAAGACAACTCAGTTTTCAGTGTTGAGAAACAGAGAAAAAGGCAGCATTCCTTTGTGCAATTATACTGTAATTAAAGAGTAAGATGAAAAAAGAAAACAAAACTTTCTGAAATATGGAGCCGCAGATGGCTGGAAGGTGCAGACAATATGGTCTGTCTGTTTGGCAGCAAAGTTCAGTTTTATATCATAGCACAGTTTTGTTCTAGACTACAATTTTAGCCACAACATTTAAAATACTACTCCAGTAAAAGTGAACACTTCACTGCAGTTTAAAACAGATCTGTTGACAGCAGCCATGTGGAAAATTGGACTGTGGACCTGCTCAGACAAGACAAGCAACCAAAATTTTTGACATTCCAGAAAATCCAACCGATCATCCGAGAGCCAGATTGTTGATCTTTCAGATGAATTATGGTTTGAGTATGGTCAGTGTTAGGCAAGGAAAACACTTGCTTAAGGTTACGAAAACATCATGGTTATGGTTAGAAAAATGGTGAACAGCGATTAAAGGTCTGAGATTAGATGCGCACTCTGCACTCTGTTTCCTGCATGAATGTCTGACCATCCACAATCCTGACCTCCACATTTTTACTTTTGTGTTGCAACATTATTAATGAACTTTGGCACTGGATCTAAATCATGATATACAGAATCATCCACTATGGTTGTAAATGCTTGTGATATCAGGCTCGACTGTGAATTGGAATGGCTGTCTATCTCTCAACCCTGTGATAGATCGGCAACCTTCCCAGGTTGCATTGCATTAGTGGTAGTTAGGCTGTCATTTGTACCTATAGAAACAGGGTTACTGTAGCAGCAGCAGTAGTGGCAGTAAAACCAATAAAATCCTTGAAGTTGGGGGTGTTGAAATAGCACAACATTTAGGCCTTTTACTGCTTGGTTTCCATTAGTTTTCCATCCATATTTGAATGAATAGTTCTTGCAAAGGCATTATTCAAAATATTTTTTACAATGTACCTAGAAACAATTTTTAGTACCAAACTTTTTATGGCAATTTTCATACAAATATCTCCCCTGGGCATGGATAATTACTAAAGCATGAAAGAAAATAAGTATATAGAAGGGTTTTTTTTCTTTTCATTCCGGGATTGTATTCAATTGCTCATGAAAATGCATTGTTGAACTGATGTATATTCAAAATGACGTGAAAGAATTCTGATGTTACGATGTTAAACTAGACATATAAAAGAAAGTAATTTATAGTTGTTTTGACTCTGAGGCTTGGGTAAAAAGATGTTGCCACCTTGATCTTTTCACGCTTGAACTCAGCTGCTTCAGTTGTCGTCAATAGAGATAGTGGATGTACTATTGGAAAACATTTTGATTGGTTGGCTGGTTTTCTTGGCTGGTATTTTGCTCAAAATCCATTACCCATTTGGTGGAGACAGACAAGTAGAACAAGGAGAGGAGGAAGGCCTGAGTGAGTCAGACACCCAAGTCGTTTTCTGTAACTGTTTAAAACATGCTGTGTTGATTGTGGCAAGACAGAAAAGCTAACACATTTCATTCAATTAACACTTATCTCATGAGTCAGTATTAGTGTAAACTTTTTTAGCATGTCAGTCACAGTAAACCCTTGCTTCTCATTGAATTACAAAAAACCAAAAACTATGCCTTTTTTGACTACAACTTGACCCCCAGCTTTGAGAAGAGCCACTCAAGTTTGTTGATTTGTTGTTGCTCTTCTCACCAGATCAAATAGAAGATACTGTCAGAACATTTTATTAAAAAAAATGCTGTACAAATAACCGGTGAAATCTAAACTTTTGGAAGTGATACATGCCTTTCACCCTGGAAAACTAATTGTGAAGTTCATGAATGGTTTGCCAGTAATGTGGGGAAATGTTTGTTTTTGCAAACGCTGGCTCGGACTTTTTTTTGTTTGTTTTTTTTGTAAAGCGAATAGTACTAAATGAATGTGTGGAGGGCAAACATCAGTGTGTGCCTGTGATGCAACCTACTAGAAACATCTGGCAGTGGTAAAAGATTAAATCTTTTCTGGCTTTTCTCAACCTCATTGCGCAGTGTGAAACCCAGTTTGAGAAAGCCCAAATTACCTTTTCTAAGAGATGAAAGAATAATGTTTATATCCGATGCAATTCATTCTTTTGGCAAAACAGACAATGCATAAATGATCTAAGTTATCTCCGTGCAGAGCAGATGGCAGCCAAGAGGCTGTTTCTGGGTTATATCAGGATACATATCAATTTAGGTTAATTTTTAATAGACTGCCATATACAGTATCTGTGCTCACTCAGTTTCTAGGTTAAATACTTATACACTGAGATTTGGTGTATGATACGATATATTAATGGGTTGTGCTCTACACCTGTTACACAGGTAGAAATTTCTTTTCTGTGCCCATATGAAGGAGAGATAGATTACATGTTCTTCTCCATTTGAAGTGTTGGTGGAGGGCAAAAATTATCAGCATGCACAGACTGTAAAATATGTGTGCTCAGATTTTGTTTTTTCCCTTCATTACAGCCCTAACCTTGACCTTAACACTTCATATTTCTTTCAACAATTTCCAAACTTTTGAAGCTTTGACCTTTGTAAATATTCATAAATAAAATAAAATATTTGAACAGTGCAGAGAGATGGGGGAGAGTTTGGCTAGAAGTAAGTTTGGAGGCAGTGTGCTCTGAGGCAAGGTTGTGCTGTGCAACTTATTATACTCTCTCTAAACTAAAGCGTGTGTCTCTGTGTGAACACTGTTTGCCTTGACTTTCTGTGCTGCTGCATTATCTCTGCATGTTGGATGGGAGAGGTCACAGCTGGAGGCTAAGCTCTGCTATTCCATGTGAAGAGGCTGCTTGTTGTGGACCCCAGCTTGCTGCTCTAATGAACTCCTTCACCTGCTACAGATTCCACTCTGTTGTCAGGAGCTGAGGGCCAAACTAGACCAGAACAGCATGATGTGGTATGAAACTGCATTAACTGAGTAATCAGCCACAGAGGCAGCAGCAGCAGCAGCAGCAGCAGCAGCACTGTTTTTCTGTGATGTATTTTTGTCGCATGTTATGACCCACAGAACAGAGATATGATATGTCTTTTATTACAGTAACTGTCCTCACCAGAAAAACAACAGAATTGCTTGTTGAAACGCATGAAATGACCTGTGTTTATGTTTTCCTGACTAGCTACCTCTTGCAGGTTGGTGAATAATGATTGTCCTCGCTCAGTGGCAAAGGCAGAAGTAGTGTGATATTATTTTAAAACTACAAAACCTCTTCAGGAGGAGGTCAGGATTGCTATTTGGGCATAAAAAAGTGTGTAACTTCAATGCACAACCTACGTGTCAACATCCTGTTCCATACCATAAGTCAGCATTGATTTAAACTAATTTTTAAAGATATGACCAGTGATATTCTATTTTTTTGTTGTTATTGTCAACAAATGCCATGAAAAGACCAATACTGACAACATCTTAGTCAACCTCTAAGTATTTTTTTAACTTTCCCAGCAAGGCCTGGTCTATGTGCAGGCTTTAGGCATAGGCCATTTAGGCCGTTTGCTGGTTCGTGCATGTGCAGGTGTGTTTTCAACTTCAGTCATATAGTCCGTGAGTTGGTATAGGCTTTCTTTTAACAAAACAAAGCCTATAATGACAAACAATTAGGCTACCCTGAAATTAATTTAATGTCATTGATGTTGTAAGGCAGACAAATCTAGGAATTTTGATATAGGTAGCCTATCAGCTATAAATCCAGATGTTTGCTCCTGGAATGACAGCTGTCGAAATTGCCCCACTGTGCTCCATTAAAACACTGAAGCCGTGGCTTTGAGTGTGAATGACCCGCTGAGCCGCAAAATATATAAAATGAGCTATTAGTTTCAGTTCCAGTCATCAGCAGTGAATGAAACCAGCAAGCACTTTCAGTGTGTCAGTGATATTTAGCAGGCGCTGATGTCATTGTGGTATTTTCCAATGCTGAGGTTAATCAGTGTCTGTCTGAATCCTGTCCAGCCCTTCCTGCTGCAAAAGACTGATATCCTGACATGACATCCTCTCTCTCTCTTGGTGTAGGTCCAAAGTGTGCACTGAAAGCTGTATAATTAAGGGAAAAAAATTGAATTAAAATAAATATTGGATTACAAAACTTGGTCAGGCAACCATAAGTGAAAGTCTCATATTAATAACAACAGTTCCTCAGTACACACATGACAGAGACTGTCTGTAATGTAGAGGGCATCAAAGACACATATGAAGATACATCATATAGAGATATGAATAATCAGGTCATGTTCCAAATCATAATCTGAATATGGTTCAAACCAATATAATACATAACAGGGACGAGTGTGCATGAAAAGATACTAATTGACAGATGATGTTGATGGTATGACACAGAACAGGAGCTGAATAAAGTTGAATTTGAAATAATAAAGTAATGTAAAGTTCTTATAATTGTCATAAAATATTCGGATGAAAAATCGGAACCCACAGGGACGCCAGCAGACGTCTTCCCTATGGCGGAAAAAAGTTCCATATATGGCCCTATTCCCCAGCCTGTGTGGCACTCCTCATCAGTCCTGCTGAAGATGTAAGTCTTTTAAAACAGGTCACAAACATATACATTAATAAGAAATCTAGCTCAGATGTTACTCAGACAGGAGTGCTGTCTGAGTATGCTGCCTTTTTTTTTTTTAGAAACAATTTTTTTTTTCTGCTGTTCGAGCCATCTATTGTTAACCATTGACTGTGTAATGAAAATCGGTTGGTAGGCACTTGAAACTTGCTGAAGTTGTGTGATTGACATTGAATTGCATGACAATGAACATGTTGTAAGTTTGCATTTTTGTTTTTCGTCCAAGTTTATTGTCATTATGGGGTAATTCATGCAACCATAACGCAACCTTGACAAAACCTAATGCATACTTGATATGACTTACTCACCCTGTCAGCCCTTGCCGTTGGTAACAGATTAAATAGTGATAAATTATTTTGTCTCTGTTGCCATCAAACTGTTAAATGCTCATGATGAGTCTGATGATGATCAGTATTCCATATAAAAACTGGGCAGTGACAATGTATGATGTTATTTTATCCACAATGACTGTGTTGGATGATGAAGGCTGGACATGCTTGCGGTTTTGTCCGTTCTATACATTGTTTTTTGTGAGCTTGTGTGGTGGATTTTACACATTTTTATTATACAGTGATTATTGGTATCACTCTGGCTCATTGTATTCCAGGGAAAAAATAATTCCTTGTTCTCCTTGGCTTTCCTCTCATCCCTTTGGAAGCATCACCGACATTTACTGTTGCCTGACAATGAATGTTGAACAAAGTAAGATTTCCCCGTCAGGTTGTTACATCTGACAAATCAATGGGAGTCAATAGATGTCAATGAGGGGCCAGAACTCAATTGAACCTCTCAACTACCCTGGTTGTCTCTCACATATCAATAGGTGTTTGTAGCTCTATATCAACTTTAATGAAGTCTGTCCCTTTCTCTGCTCACACCTTTTAATCTTGTATTGACGTTTCTTGCCAGCCTTGTGATAACAGCTTATAAGTCACCTTTATGGAGGCAGCAAATAGAATGGTAACTACAGCTGTTGAAAGGCAACAGACCTAGTAAAAATAAGAAATATGTAATAGGATTCTCTTTATTCCTGATAGAGGAGAACTACTTTACAGACAACTATTGATAGAAAATTGAGGTGAGATTGAAATCGTTTTTCTAGAGGAAAAAGAAGAGCAACAAGAAGATGTCTTTCTTTCCCATCTGTGATGGGGGAGCTATTTTTTTTTACTCAGCTCATTGTGAGTACATACAGTTTGGCTGTGTTTTTTGATGGTTGGCACGCAGGAGCTGGGCTGGAACTGCAGGTGAAGCACAATACAGAACATCTGCATCTGTGTCTCGGTGGAAAAAAGCAGGCATTAAAACTGAAAAGCCAAAGCAAAATGGAACAGCATCTGTCCTTTGTGTTTAATGCAGTCCGACCCCTCCATTGTGATGTAGATAAGCGTCACCTCAGCAGCACCTCAGGTGATTAACTGCACTGTGTTTGTGGAAGGTTGTATAAACAAACAGGTGTCCTCCGCTCCCTCTGCAGCTCATTATAACTTCGCTCATTTTGTTTTGGTTTATTTTATTGCATCTTTATCAACTGTACGGTGACTATTTTGAAGGAAAAGCACGGCTGCTTTGTGACTTTGTAATGTATGTGTGCAAATGTGCACACACCTGTATTTGTGCACCTGTGTGTAAGAGTACGAGTGCGCATATGTTCTGCACAGAGTCCAAGGCTTATTGGGGCTCTCTCCTAGTCTCTAATGGGGTGTGGAGAGAACAGCTCTACATCTCCTCTCTGTAAAATATGACTCAGGCAGACAGATCATGTTGGTTAATGGCAAGTGAGAGACTGAAATGCTTCATGAAAAGGACAAAATCAGGACACTCCAGAGTGCTAATGTCAGCTTTTGACATATACCGAACCAAAAGATAGCTGCCAAGAGGAAGGATACGGAAGACAAGAACAAAATGACGTCTAATGTGTCTCGTAGTGAACTCGGGCAGAACAAAGTATTTTTAAGCAAGTGAGGTAGGGTGTTACTGGAGCTGTAGCAGATGCAAATGGCCTGCGTATTTGTCTGTATTGTATGCGCACACGCTCGCCTCTGAGCTTTTGTGTGAGTAGGGGAGTGGGTGGCTTTGCAGCAGGCTGCAAAACCTCTGCGTCAGCATCTTCTCTCTAGCAACCAATTAGCTTAGACATTCAAAAAATTTTCAAAATAACTTTTCTCCATTTGCATCTTTTTCATTTGCTTATCTCTCATTCAACCGGCAGCACTTTCTCTGCCTCCTAGGCTTTCTTCAGCTTCAGTGATGTCACACCTGCAAGATAATTGGATAAACTCAATTCAAAGCAAATGCTCATGGATACCAAGACAGTGAGGCACCATTTAACTACTGCAGAAATGCGGCGTTGCTGAACACATTCAGGATGGAAATGTGAATGCAAGTCTGATACCTTCTGATACCTTGAACTGCGGGAGTTCAAAAACCATCATCATTATTTAATAATCCAATTTATCTTGAAATTAATGTGTGGTTGTTTAGCCTTTAAAGTCTTTATGGAAGACATCTTGTTTTCTTCCACTTATTTTATGTGACCCATGTATTTCGGAGCTGAGGTGTTTTATGCATCTGGCTTTTGGTACATTTTTGTGTTGCGTATATGCATGCATATGTACATGTCTATATGTAAAAGCGTGCACAAGTGTCTGCACAGTGTATGTGCAGGAGCAATTCTCCAACCCTCCCAGCCATCAAGACTCTGCCATCTCTCTGGATCAATTCCCTCTGAATCTGGATGAATTATTAATGCCCACATTCTGTTTTTTACTGATGGGGAAATCATTTGAGATGGATTTTTTGAGCTCCCAATGAATTCGTCAGTTGTTTAAGGTGTCAATATTATTTCCAGATATTGCTCCGGTAGAGAGAAGGGCTCATCAGGATTCCTGACATAGTGACATTGTTGCTCTGACCTTGAGCCAGATACTTAACCCAGCATGCATCAATGCATATTCACTGATACCATTCACCCACATACCACCAGGCAGCCATGTTTACACAGGGCACACAATTGCAATGTGTTACATAGTAGCAGCATAGATTAGTAGCTGCAGAGGTTTCACTTTTTACAGTGGAGCCATGTGGTTTCCATATAATAATGCAAGTCAGAATCAGTTAAATGGCTGTTGTGAGCAGAACTAGAGCTTAAAGAGGGTTATACTGCTTCCACTTTAACTTTCATTACGAATCAATTAAACTTTAAATTTAATTCTGCATCTTTCGAGGCTAAGTGAAAGAGGATTCCCCCATGAGTGCCCCTATAATTCTGCGGAAAAAGTGACTTAAGAGACAAACGATATTGTTAGCTTAATGGCAGGGGTGGTGCCATTACTACTCTGAGGCAGTGATTGACGGCTATGTTTGTGCGAGACCTCAGCCAGAACAGGATGAATAGAGCACAGTTAGGGTTGCCAGCTAAGATCAATAGGATACGGTCTCAGGTAAGCACTATGGCTTCACCCTTTGGGTATTTCCTGAAACGATGATAAATGCGAGGTGATGGTTGCTTTGAAATGTGATGTTTTTCATTTGTCACATTATATCATGTCATATCAGTGATTATACAGGAAAAGAAATGGGGAACAGAGGCTACTGTGGGACATTATTCCATTATCTCATATAATAATGTTTTGCACAGCCTCAGCGGACCTCGATAACAGTGAGGCAATATCAACACCAGGATATTAGAAATCCATGTTAAAATATTTTGCACTTCAGTTCTTCTGGTGAAATATCAAAGTAACCAGCTATGCTCAGTCAGTGTCAGCAGTAAATTCGAAATTGTCCCACATGGTTTTATGTGTTTCGTGCAGACTTAATAAGATGCTGTAGTGAGACACGCATTGCATGAGGAAAAGGAGAAAAGAAACCGAGGGGAAATCTCATTGCAACATGACCGCCTGGCTGTTGGAGCAGTGAGCTAACCACACTGACTCCCGGGGGACCTATCAGCATCTGCGGCGGGCAACAAATGGCTTTACTGCCCGGTCCCGTATAGCGACCACAGAGGGAGAGGGGCTCTGGGAATGACCTGTAAACCAAACACATCACCCCTTTCAATCTGTTGCCTTATTAATCTAATCAACGGCTCATTCAGTGCTCCTCAGAGACAGCCATCACAACAAGGCAGAGAAACCAAAACAGACAATGAAAGTCTGGTCTGTTGAGAACTGTTTTGAGGATGACTTCCTTTACCAATTAAAGCGTAAAAGAGAAGAAAAAGTCAGTTTTGCTTCTGTACAAACATATTTTATGCGATACTGAAGGTACTGGTTGTTTGCCAGTATCCATCACCTCGTATTTACATCAACAGAAATAATGCAGCGGTGAAACTTCAAACACCTTCTCTCAAAAATAACAAATATGCAAGTACGCTGACATTAACAATAATGATTAATATTGATTACCTAAAAGCATTCAGATTGTGCTTGATCAATTTGTTCAATTAAAATGTTTTTTGACTGACTATCGGTGAGGAAGAAAACACATGAACATTTTACAAGAATTACATTTTTCATCTTAAGACAACCCCAGGGACCTGGCTGACACGAAACACACACATACATGCAACATATATTAACACATGCGAACGCATACCAATACATAATTGACAAACCAAAAAGACTGAACATTAAAGTTTGTAATGGAAAAAAAGATTAAAGAAATTCTGAAAATGACCAATAAATAATAAATAAATCCATGCATTCATCTCATCATTTTGGACAAGAGCAATTCTTGTGTGGAAATGCTAATTTAAAAAAAGAAAAAGCTCAGCGGGGTTTGGAAACTTGACTCCAAAATTTGGTTAAGGGAGGCAAGATCAGAACATATAGAGAAATAAGGTATGGGAACGTATACATTTGTCAAAGATAGGATTTGGGCTAATTTTGCTTTGGATATGTGTGTAAGGTTAGAAATTAAAACCTAGGTCTAGTTCAAAAGCAGTTTTAATAGTTGACACGTGAGAGCAACTTATGTTTGAGATAAAAGAATATAGAAAATTGATCCTCTCAGAGTGGGACAATAAGACTCTCATATTCCAAAAATGTTTTTTATGTAGAGGTTTCTCAGGGAACTGGGGACAAAAACTGCCCGAAAAAAACTGCAAAAACTTTTATCTGAAAAAATGGACCTGGGTATATCTGTGATTTGGGAGGAAAACAATTAATAATAATACTTTCAAAACATTTTAAGCCCTTATTATGCCACAAGTTAAATGCATCAAATGAGCAAGATTAGATGGAACCAAGAAATGGTGAAATTGCAAGCTGCAGTTGGATTATGAAGTGAGAAAGCTTGAAAGTCACACTTTTTTCTAAACTGTATACACATCCGCAGGGATTCAGTAACCCTTTGGTTCAAAGGAAGTAAATGTAGTGGTGCCCTAAAATGGCCAGTAATGAGACTGGACTCCATGCACTAGCCTCTGAAGAGACCCAGGCTGGACAGGAAGACTCAAGGTGACAATTATTCCAGTAGGATAAGCAATGGATGTTTGCAGCCCAAGAGCGAAATTGGAAGTTTTTGTTTTTTGAAGGAGAGTTTTCTGCAGATGAGGATGTTTGTCACTCCACATATGTTCCAAAATTTGATTCGGTTCTTTTGCCAGAATGTATTCTGGCTCAGGCTGTATTCACAGGGTAATGAATGGAAGCAGCTCTTGCTTTCTCAGGCTCACACAAAAAAACAGCCGATGGTCACAACCGGGCCATGCTTAAACAAATATTGCACACACAAACACACACACACACACACACACACACACACACACACACACACACACACACACAAACACTTGTAATCATAGACACACACCTGTGAAAGTAATGATCACAGTTTTTCTGTTTGTGCTAACAGGGTTCTTGTTTGTCTCATTTAGCCACTATTATTATTATGATAGAAACCTGTAAGTAAACACATTGAGCAGAACATACAATCATATAACTTTGGATTAGTTGTATGAGCTGTTCAAAGTCTTAAATTAAATCACAAAATGACAACAAATTAAATGTTAATTTGTTGTTGCGATGCATGTAGTCCACCGGGATTTGTTTGCTTCAACTTCATGACTGTGATTAGTTTTACCTAATTAAATCGTTTGTTTAGTGAATTGTATTCAACTTTTCCACAAAATTTTGTTTTATGACTACTGAGGGTAGATGTGAAATGTCTTGGATTTGAAATATGCAGTGAAAATATAAAACATAATGGTTGTCTTTTGTATTTGAGATTACTGTGAATTTTGCTGCATTATAACATTCATTTTCCTAAATTATTGGAAATACAGTACATGTCTAAAAAAATCTGTAAAAGGCAGAAAATGATCAGAAGAATCTATTTCACTCTTAAAAAAATCACTTTCAGTCAAAGTACTCAAGTGAAACTTTGTGCTAGGTTAACATATTGTCCTCCTAGTCACCTTAGAAAACAATGCAAAGTTTTGTGCACTAAGAACAACAGTGTACACAGCTGTTTTGGGAAATTACTGACAAACATTTGTGACCTGGTTTTATTGATTTATGTGTTCTGTGGGAAGGAATGGGTTTGGGGCTGCCATAGATGATATAGGGAACTGAATATGCTGAGAGACAGACTAACACATTTTTTGTTTTTGTCTTTTCATGGGATTTGTGGACACTGTGTAAAACTCATACAGTAGAAGAAGACGACCCGTGTCCTTTAAAAAGAATGTGTGAGTTTTTATGTCTGATGGAAAACATTGCTTTCTATCACAGACTCTGTACCTTGTGTGGGTTCTGCACATTTCTCAAGACGGAGATGAGCACAGGGTCAGAAAAGTCACCCAGGGTCACGGTCCTGTCCAACAGGCCAATAATGCTTGTGACAAATGTCAGAGTGTCTGGTGTTACTGTGAACCTTAATAGATTTATCGATCCTCCTCTTTTTGTTTGCGTTTGGTTCACCGAAGCTCTCACTCACGTTTTATGGCCACTGCAAGTCATAAATATTTTCTCGAGTCAGCAGCATCCCTCCATTTTTTACACCATCTCTCACCTCTCCCTTTTGTGTGACCGGCTTCCTCCTTTGAGTGGATTTGTTTTGTACCTCTTGTTTCGGCACGGGGTAATCTCCCTCATCGGCACAGCTTTGGCCTGCTCTTTCACCCTCCCACCCTTTGAAATACTGTTTGTAGTAAAGATTGTAATCTAACTGCTAATCTTTATGGCTTTCTCTAGGGAAGGGCACTGAGCCTAGTGGAATGATTTGCCAGAGATGTAGAAACTCTCTGGAGTCTTAGAAGTTCTTTGTGAGCTTAGTTTGAAGGAAGAAGTTTCCACACATATTCAGATACGCCAGCTGTCACTACCGGAGTTGTCAAATGCGGAGCCAAAAGGTGTGTCAGGTTGTATTTGTTTAATGATGATGCTCATTACTTATAACTTCTCACAGTGTTCCGTTTTCCTTGCCATATCCTGAGCCAATTATTCAAAAAAGCTCAGGACGATGTGTATGTGAAATCCAATCCCCCCTACTTTTCCACTCCTGGCTAGCAAAGCAACATATATCTGACATAATGAGAAGCAAGCAGTGCTTTACCACCAAGCTGCCTCTCATCACTAACATAACACAAAGAGATTTACTAATGCAGGCTGTTAACACAGCCAGTTTTATACACAGCCTGGTTTTATACAGCAATACAGCAACCAGTCCCTGGACAGCATGCATTATACACATCTAATTAAGTCTTCACATGTCTATAATAAACCACATTATGCCTTTGGGGCTAGAGGGCAAGTCAGAGCTGCCGTTGAGTTTGCATGAGACAGCCAGTTGTCAGTGTGCATGTGCATGTGCATGCACGCTCACAAGTCTGTGTTTTTGAGAATCATGCCTATGATAGCTATTTAACTTTCACTAATTAACTCAGAATAAATCAGGGCGGCACAGTAAATATTTGTCGCCAGGGAGGGAGCGAGGGGACGGAGAAGCTCTCAGTAGTGCCATCGTACTGCCGGATGACACGGAAGGACTGAGTGTGTGGAGGGGGATTGTGTGTTTGAATGAAAGATGCACAGAAAGGGGGACAGATTGAGGCAGAGAGACACAGAGAGGAAGATGGAGAGAGAGCAAGGCTGAAGAGGGCAGCCAGCCAGCTGTTGGTATAGTTTGATTGGCCTGTGGAGAGCTGCCTCTTTCTTTTCATGGCACCGGTAAAGTGCAGTGCTCCCAGTGGCAGGTGGCCGCTGCCCATCGCCTGCCTCCCCCGGGACGGCAAAGGCAAAGATCATCAGTCGCTCTGCCCTTTTTTATTAAACACCTTCATGGTCTGTGGCTCCATGGCTACCAACAAGAAGACAGAAAGGCATTTCACACAGAATACCTAATCAGCACATAAAAGTCTAGAAAACAATTTTAATGGTACAGCTACAGTGTACTTGCTTTTGCTTTCTCTGACATCAAAGGCTTGGAAGACTCAATGCTACAAAGTCAGAGCTGCTTCAAACAGCCCACACAGATTGGCACAGGTCGCTTCAAATGGGGCATAAAAGTGCAGTGTACTTGCCTGTCCTTCGTGAAGCTGAGTTTGGCAGTTTGGATGGATAAGGGTACAGTAAACCAAGGCAAAAGAATAGGCCTGTAAGAGCTCCGAGTGCTTTTCCCCAAGCAGCTTGACAGCCAGGTCCCGGTGACCATGTTTGTGACAATCAGGCTACCTAACATCATCAGTTGGTTTAGTTGTTGCCATGGCAACACACGGTACAGTAACTCCCGCTTAGGTGCCAGCCCCGGCTCCATCTGAGTTGATAGTCCTGATGTTTGCTCTTTGCAGCACCAGAAAAACTGTATTTCCACATTGCTAGCCACACAAGGCAAAGCAAACTCCATTTTTCTCCCTGTCTCCCTGTCTCTCTCTCAGTTTTTCTCTGTCTTTGTATCTGTTTTTTTCACTCTGTTCTCTCTCCTCTGTCTCTCTCCAGAGGGGTGTAATTCAATTCTCTGAATACACTTCAGGGAGGAGGAGTGTGAAGACTCATTTAAGCCTCTCTAACACTTGTGAGTTTTTGTACCAAATGTTACTTATTTTCATTGGCTTTGAGTCCTGGATGTCTTACATTTGTTTTTCTTCCTTTGCCCAGTAAATCAAATATTCCGCAGATTATTTATCTTGGAATCGGAGATGGAATTCAAGCAAAGAAAAGTACAAACTCACTTCTGTTTTGAAATATAATTTAATGCCGGAACCATTTGTCTAAATCGCCCTATTTGTTACCAAGTGGCTCCGTTTTATTGATTATTGATATTTATTTACTTTGAAGTGTTTAGATGGTAGCCCTACCATCTGTTTGCACGTAAATATGTGGAGTTCTAAAAACTTAGATTGGAGAACATTTAAAGTAGAAAAAATTATTAATAAATGAATGATAGTTGCCATATCAGACTGTGTGGCTATTTTCCAGAGAGAATGAATATGGGGTTCATTCCTTAAACGATTCTCTTTGTTATTCAAATTCATTCCATTGTACAACCTCAGCACCATGAAGGCAGAGCAAAGATTCAAAAGTTGTCTAGTAAATGACTCAAAGGTGAGACAGACTGATGGGACAAAAGCTTTGAAAGGCATATTGTAACACTGCTGCTCCTCACAAAGGTTATCTCCCTCGCCTGTCCTTGAGCATTTCGAGCAAGTCAGCAGACATTTGCAGAGCAAAGTCCATTTCTGTAGATATACGTTTATATATAGCAAGCAAGCGAGCTTTTACCAAATGGCTGTCCATATGTAATTAGGATTATAGTCACATTCAAATGGAGTGCTTACTTGGCTCTGTCTTGTGAACTGTGGCAGTGAGAGCTTTCTGCTTGTGGATATAAGCTGGCAAGAAGGGCAGGATGTGGGTTGGCAAGAAGGGCACCGTGTCACTCCCGACCTCTCGCAGGGGCTTTGCTGTGAGGGGAACGATGACATGCGTCATGCTCCGCCAAGTCCTGCTCCAGCACTGTAATAATACCCAATTATAACCTGGACTAATTGGAATGGCGCTTTGTTTTTCTTTCTGTTATTTCAGAAAGCTGACAGCAACAACTCATGGAAGGATCGATGGCGGATTACGAGGCTCATGGAGCTGCATAGAGACGAGGGCTCAGACTGAGGCTGCAGCTCTCATTAAAACCAGGCCTGATCTCAGCCAAGCCCTGGGAAAGGAGGGGTGAAAAAGGCAAGAAAAACCAGCGGAGGGCAGAAAGACAGGGGAGAAGAAAAGGGAAAGCTCGGGGAAAAAATACAGAAAGAAAAGTTTACTGTCCCCTTTGGACATGGCCTCTGCTGGACTCTTATAAATGGGTATTGTTCCCCATGAAGCACACAGTGACTGTTTACAGTTTCCCATAAAGGAGAGCTTTATTCCTGCTCAGGGATGCATTGTGACAAGATAATTTGAATAGCCGAGGTCTTACCACAAAGCTATAAACATTTACGGGCAGTTGACATGGAGAATAAAGAATGAGCCATGTAACCTCAGCAAGATGCCGCCTGACTCCTGATGACACAACCAACGCTCAGTCTACTACTCCAAGCCCGACTATCATCATCAACATGCCAAGCGACGGAGCGAGAAAGAGGGGGGGCGGAGACAGACGGAGAGCGAATGCAAAGAAGTAAATAAACAGAAGCAAAGAAAGATAGATAGAGGGAGCTAAAGGGAGGCGATGCAGGTCTTTGATGTCCCTTTTGACTTGTTCCAGAATGAAATGGCGGTGTCTTGTTTTTATGTTTTATCACAGGAGTCGACCGCCAGAGCAGACCCTCGGGAGCAGCCAGACATGAGGCTGAATTCGATTAGCGAGTAATCGGAGATGGACAGGCAGTGGTGCAGTCGGTGTCGGCAAGCCACGGGGACTCCATAAGCAAACGACTACCATGACTTTCCATTTCAAAGCCATTTATTGTGGTGGTCGTTTAAGTGTGTTTGGAATCCAAGCTCAATGTTCCAAAGCCAGGCTGTGTTTCAGGGTTTGTTTTTAATTCTCACAACTGTCCTCTGGAGAGCAAGCAGTAATAATATCAGGTGATAAGAGAGAAGTCATTAATGAATTACCTACCAGCCCAATCTCAGCGCTGCATGTGCTGTCTCCTTGGGTAAAGTAGCAAAGCTGAGGTCTTGGGGAATTGTTCACTCAATTCAATTGTATTGCGTTTTCAATGAGACTTTCACATCTACACACAATCTTCTCTCTCTCTCTCTCTCGCTCTCTGTATCGCTTTCTTTCTGTCTCTGCTCCGGAACCGTTGTTTTCTTCCTGCCTTGCTTGGCATTCTGTTCATTCTCCAAGATGTTTCCAGCGTAACCAATAATTAACAATTATGCCAGTGCATCTCATTAATGCCGACTAATTATGAGGTTGAGATGCTGACAGGGAATGGGGGCTAGGATGGGTAGATTGCAGCATCAGAAATAATCAGGCAAGAGGAAGAGGTTGTAGGAAAAAAAAAAGAAAAGAAAAGATGGAGAGAGGAAGAAAGGGAGAAGATTGGGAGTGAGTGTCTTAATTGGCATGCTCCGTTTTTGTCTCAGGACCCGGAGCTTATTACGTAAAAATATGGATAACTTGTGCATAAAATTATAGATGGTATATTCACTCATCTAATTTGTTGGCCATGTGTTTCACATTGAAAAAAAAAAAAGAAAAACAAAATGTATTTTCTTCCTTCTGTACTGGATGGGAATTATGTTCAAACCACACCAGGTCCCCGGAGTGGCAGGGAAACTCAAGCCATAATTATGTCCATAAAAACCCCACAGATTTCTTTTTTTAATCTTAAACTAATTTGCTGTTGATTTGTCAGCAACTGATAAATCAAAACAGTGAACATAAATACCCTGCAGGAGACACACATCATGAACTTTAATATATAGAAATCACAAAAGTAATGATAGCTCTCTCTTCATTTACTATATATATTTTTTCCCTTTACAATCCAGAAGAAGCACACCACGGACCTCAACCCACTTCCACACCTCAAGCAATACTTCATCAGGAAAACAGCCAAGAAAAACGACCTCACCACGGCTCATAATGAGGCTGCATGGAGCATTCATTAGCATAGTCAGTGTCTGCAGCCCTACGGTATGCTGGAGCTTTATGTTCAATGACGTTTTTATTCCTACAACCATTCTGTAAGGGCTCCATAATAATGTCCACGGAAGAAAACACAGCATATATTAAACGAACAAGATTTTTGCTTCCTATTCAAATGAGCACATCTAAAGAGAACGAAGGCAGAGGGAAAAAAAAAAGGGTTTTTTTGGGGGGAATTACCTGGAGAATAGTAATTATATTCAGAGGAGCCTGCATGTTTGTTGTTTTTGTCTTCCTTTGCAGAGCAGACGTAGGAGGCTGTGCAGCTCAGAGTGGTGACACAGGTCCTCCTCGGTCTTCCGCAGTGCATTAAACTAAATGATTGACAATGATTGAAACCACACGGAGCCTGAGGCAAATTACCGGGGCTGACGCTCAGTTCTGCAGATCTGCTGTCTCTCTGCTTTTACAATTCGTGTAAAGGTTTTTGAAAAGGATATTTGTTTGTCATTTAAATGTAGTGCACGGTACAAGAGTGGAATAGTGTAGAGAAATGCTTTTAGGTCCTGTAAGGCAGGATAGCGCCCAGTGATTTCTGAGAGGCTGAGCTAATGCAGTGGCTTCATCAAACACACTCAGGTCTGCAGCGGGGGAAGCCAGGGCCAATAAGCCCGACCCCGGAGATGTTTGTCAATATGATGTTGAACACGAGAGGGTTATGTTTAGCAGTGTCAAAGCAGCTATTTGTGTTTTAGACGTTGGATTCAATAGTGCTTCCACCAGGCAGACCTCAGCCTGAGTGGATTCCCATCTATTTTCCAAGTCCTCATCCTTTTAGCGTCAAGGTAGGGAGCATTAAGTTTGATGGGAAACGTAAATAGTAAATCAATAGCACGGAAGTGAATCTGTCATGGCTCTCACATTCCATCTAGTGTTTCTGCCAGTTCCGTGTTTTTCATTCTCACTAACTCTCATGTCCGCCACACCTGTTCCCATTTACCTCGTGCAATCTGTATATGTACTGTACCTCTCTGTTTCCACTCACCGGTTGTCAGATGGTCTTCATGCTCATTGCCAAGCTCTCCAGACCTTATTTTGGATACCTGCCCGATTCCTGTTCCTGACTGCTTGACTACGATTCTGCCTGCCACCTCATTGTACTGTTGCCTGCCTGGTTTGTTCGCCTTGTATAAACATTCCAGTAAAGACTCTTCACCTGCCATCATTGACTCTGTTGTGCTTTTGGGTCTTGATTCTCACGGAACATGATAGCATCTTGGATAATATTCTACTCATTCGTCTTCACCTCCATCTTTTACCCGTGTCATTAATCCAGCATTCATTTTCTAACCTTGTTAACATCAAATAAATGTGTACAAAATGAAACACAGCTCCCATCAAAGCAAACACATTTTTTTTGAGCGTTTCGAGATCACGTCTCAAAATAAAAATCAAAATTCAAAGATTGTTCGCCTCTTTTTTCTACAGCCATCTTTACTTAAAAGCCTATTAAGTTGTAGTGAGCCGTGAATGGTGCAAATTTAAATATGGGCGGAAATGCATATTAAACCCTTCCTTTTCATAAATGACATTTTTGTTAACGTCAGCTTAAGAATGATTTCTCTTTGAATTGTGAGAAGCTGAACTTTGGGCATTTAGTCGCAGGCTTCTGACGGAACTAAATGTCCAGTTAATTAGTTTCCAGTCTGCAAAGGTGTCTGCAAATAGGAAGAAAAATAACGTCAGCTGAGTCTGCTTTCAAATTCGTGTAGCGATGCCTTTGGGGCGAGCCAGATGTAGTTGTCCGAGGACAATAGATGAGAAGTTCCTCTTGTAAAGCATTACATTACAGCTGCCATGGCATGGGGGGTCTTTGGCAATTCTGCTTTCTGTGAGGCAAACATTTTTATCTCAGGCAATAAGTAGCAATAGCTCTTATCATGTAGGTACAGTGCATTTCATTTATTGTATATGATGTAATAGGCATATCCTGTGTAGTAAACATAAGAGGGGAATAGCTCACTGAGTACTACTATGAAAGTCAATAGGGCTGCAATAACATAAATCAATGGCAGACAACAGCCCAAAGCTTATGCAATGTTCTACTAAATTAGGCATGTAACAATTACAGTGGCGCATTTCTTCTCTCACGTGTGACCTTAGATTAAGGTTCTGTCAACAGGGGGTAGAGCACTTCATGCATGGCCAGTATGATTACTCTTGGTGGTGCAAGGTTTGAAATTTATGAGCCAAACGTGTGTATGTGTGTGTAATTTTGTGTGCACATGCATACATTTATGAGATAGATTTTGAGAGACAGAAAGAGGGGGGGTGAGGGTGGATTGTGTTAGTTTGTGTCATTAAGACAGGGCCTACGCAAATAATTTCATGGGTATTTGCTGTTTACAATCCTCTGTTGTAACCGGACTTAAACTGCAGTGTGAATTGTGGACTTACCTCATATTCTCCTCCAGATGTAGCCCGAGGGAGACTGCTTTTCTTTTCCCAACGCCTTAAATGATGTGGTCTATAATATTTTTCATGTAGTGACCCTCCGTTCAAGGCTGCACGTTGAATATTTTAATACACTAAGATCTTAAACCTTTTTACAGCACTCTCCCTCCTCATTGTACTCCCAGGCTCCAGCTAAAATTGCAAAACAGTAGTGTATCAAAACAAAAGGAATTGCCTTTAATCCCTCTGCCTGGCATTTACAAGGGTCATTATGGTTACTTTTGAAGACTCTATGCAAATGATGAGCTAGGTAAAGTACCTTCTGAGGGGAACCCTTGGTAATTGACCTTGCTGTCTTGAGCCTAGTCAGCAAGCAATAAAGAATGGTTAAATGTTAAGGCAGAAACTAAAGTGCTTGAAGGGCTACATGTACTCTGCAGTAACGAAATAATGGCCCAGCTTATTTCATATTATGTGTGAAACCAAGGTCACCATTTTCTGTTTTTTAATAGGCATGTGAAGGTGCGAATCTCTGATTTGAATAAGTCTGTGTCTGTGTTATGTTTGTGCATGTGTGTGTGTGTGTTTTCGAGAAGCACAGACAAGAGTCTATTTTGTGCATGTCTGCGTGTGCATGGGTGTGCTCATGTGTGCATATCTAAGTATCTGGGAGGCTTTTCATGCCAGAGGGAAAATACTGCAATGATTGCCAGTTGATTAACGATCCGCTTTAACAGGTATATGAGGTTTCTGATTTAACAATGCAGATATATCAGCTCAGTGATTAAAACCAAAATTAGAAACGCCATGACAAGGCACTTGAATGATTTAAATGAAAGTGTCTTTTGGGGTTAACATTACAGGTTGGTGTCACATGTAGAGATTCATTCCTCCTCAGTTTAAATGGTTTTAGTTAAACCATGTTTAAACTCCTTATTTTAACTCTCCCTGCAAACACAAATACATGTGATAGACTAAATAATGGAGATGAAAGAGAGTATGTAGCATCAGGCCGCTTATTCATCCATAGTGTTTAACTGCAGAGAGAATGCCTCAGCCTCGGATTCATTTAGATTCCAAATCAAAAAATTTCTAATGGAGCAATTTGAGCTCTTAGCATCCAGCTGTCAAAACTCCTCAGCGCATCCCTTTGGCCACCTGTGACAGAAACCGAGCATCTGATTGGCCTAATTGAGATGACATTTCCCCATCACTATGGAGAAGGTCACCCCAGAGTCAGTGTGAGTAGGTGCTGATGTCGCTGCCTGTTTCCCTCGTCCTGCTGTACAGACAGACGCATCCATCTGAAGCTATTAAAATCTTGTTGGCCTGCCCTCGTACGTCCTACTGTGATTATCATCTATTAAAGCCCAGCACCACCGAGACAGCATTCACAGCGGAGGCAGCTGACTGACAAGCTTAACAGGGCTTGCTATAGGTTACACCTGCAAGTGTTGATGTGGTCAGTGGCCACAGAGGAAACATGAGAGACACCGGCAGGCTCTCTTGTGGGAAACACAGGGAAACCGGCACTGACACTGCAAAGTGTTTTGCTTTATGTTTGCAGCATTCTCGCAGGACTTGAGCAGTGGGAGTACAGACGATGAGACTGGAATCAGTAAATACAGATTTGAGCTACTCCTGTCAGGGAGGAAGCAACACCAGTTGCATACAAATAATATAAGAACAGTATTTTGTTTTGTGAAAAGGTTAGTTCACCCAAATTACTGAAAATCTGACGGATTCTGCCTCTACCCCAACACAAAGGAGGTGAACATTACCTTAAACAGACTAAACAGCAACATGTTTGAGACTTTTTCTTTGATAAAAAGTTATGACAATGAAAACTGTTCAGTGTGAGTTACTGGGTCACTGGAAAGAAATGTTCTTCGGTTTTTCAAATGAAATTTTTTTCTGTTTTCTAACTTCATTGATGTTCATCTTGCAACTTTACTCACAGCGTTTACTGTGGAGCAAGAGGTGCTGCAAAGATGCAAAATGAACATCAATGTAGTTAGAAAAATCAAGGAAGCTTGATGTTCTTAGTATTTGTGCTTCTCATGTTAATGAGAAGGGTATTTTTATTTCATTGGGCCACATAGCCACACAAATCTCAGAGAAAGATTTTCTTTAAGGCCCTGATGGTATTTCACATGGACGATTCCTGCTTTTCTGGTTTTGTTCTTGCTTCTTTTTACAGGTTTGCGGTGCGTGGGGCTCAGTTTGATAAAGGGGGTGTCGTGTATTTCTGTTCACCAATCCCAGTTTGGCAACCTTTGAATCAAGATGTGTGGACAGTTGGTTGGTTATTTTGTTATGTCATCGGGGTAATCTCAATCAAATCTGACCAAACCACACCTACAGAGTCCTAATGAAGTAGATTATCTGAGTTTTCACCATCAAACTCTATATAAATAATAAATAGGGGTAACTTTGATTGTTGCATATTAAGTCACGAATATTTAATGTTACAGACAAATTCTTTCACCAAAAAATCTTTACCTAAGGTCCAATTATTAGCGTTTTCCAAAGTTTAATTTCCAACACATTTCAATGGTCCTCCTCATTGAATGTAGTTTGCTCAGTTGTCAAGAGGGTCATGAGTGAACACCAAAGTCAATATTTTTTTAATTTAAAATTTTGAAATCACACTGCAATATTGACTTTGAGGCCCAGTTTTCTTGTTTAATAACCAGTTACCAAAAATATAAGTCACCAAAAATACAAACTATGCAACCTGCTACATTTTTTAGACTTTTTAAAACTTTTTTCAAACCTGTAGTGCATCCTGCCAGCACAATACAACGTACATGAATGAAATGATATACGTGGTGGTCAGGCGTTTAAAAAAACTTAGTATCAACAATTTTCTTAGGGGCTTCGGTAGAAAGCAGTTCCACTGAAAACTGTTCGCAGCCAGGACTGTGGATTATCCACAGTAATGTGAACACTAATTCTGGAAAGAGACGTTGCCGCTGAATTTTTGGAAATGCAATTTTTCAGTGCTGTGAGCATCACAAATCCACCTCCAGTGTCTATGGGTGATGGCAGATATCTCAGAAACAGATAGATGTCAAAGCCTGGACACATACAACTGAAACAATCTGCGGGGCTACATACCGTGCAGTACCTGTATAAGTGGAACAACCCTTTAAGGGTGGCACCGAATTGTCTTTTCAAAATTGCAGTGTTACCCCCTCTGGTGTTCGTCTTCCTGCTGAAAAACAAACAGTTGCATGCGGATGATTCGACAAATCGCAAGCATGTCTTCATGTCTCATCAGAGTGCTCAATGTTTTCCCCCGCCTGTCAGCCACACCCCCTGTTTGACAGAGCCTTTGTATTCGCAGTTCTGCGTTCCCTTCTTTCTGTGTTTCGTTGACGTATTGCGATCAATAGAGGACAATTCAATTTACAAGTCTGTTACTTGGCAAAACAAAACTGTGTAAAAAAAATAAAATAATGAATGGGTTGCAGTCATCGTTTGGCCTGTCCAACTATAACTGATTCTCTACCTGACATGGTGTCTTCTCTTTCACTTCTGTTTCACATACACACACACACATGTTCACGCCCAGACCCACTGGTCCCACAATACCGTGGCACTACATTCATTATTTCCTGAGCAGAACAGGGCTCAGCCCGGGGCACTCGGCTGGTGTCACGCGAGAGCCATGCCCCGCGCAGAGAAAATTACAGCGATGCATTCAGGTGTCCCCTCAGCCACGCGTGCAGAGGGCTTCTGGGGGCTGAGGGGGCGGCAAAGTGGATGTGACGGGCTTGGATTAAATGCCAAAGACGCGGCGTTTCTCGCACACACTACAGCCTCCTGGACAGCAGCCTAATTAGGCACTTCCGTGCGCTGCCATCAGCTCTTCCAACAAAACGCTCCCTCCAAAAAAACAAAAAACAAAAAAACACATTCGTTAATTTAACTAAATGTAGCA
This sequence comes from Xiphias gladius, assembly GCF_016859285.1. NCBI lineage: Eukaryota > Metazoa > Chordata > Actinopteri > Istiophoriformes > Xiphiidae > Xiphias > Xiphias gladius. The sequence goes on from NC_053422.1 coordinate 21,659,459, forward strand.
CCGAAATGAAGTGATGCTCTGCAGAGGAGAGACTTCTGAAAGTAGTCCAATGAGCTCTTTGAAATTCATTAATCACAGATTGATTTAGCACTTGTTTCTGGATTTCGCACCTGTTGAAAGGCTCCGTTGTCCCATCAGCTTCTCTTTTCCCCTCTCCACCTGCCATCCGATGACCGGGTGATCTGTGACGCCCCGTGAGCGTCTCTGCTACCACCTCCCATACTTCTGTGGGAACTCGTCAGTCTGTATAACCAAGGGAAGGTCAGGTGTTTTTTTTTTTGTTTTTTTTCCCTCGTGCACAACAAACGCAGATGCCATCTCTCTCTTCGCGGACGTTATCACGTCAAGTTCGGGGCAGAAGTCGCTCCTTTATATCTGCCCCGACGTCTGCTCGCGTGGCTCGCCGCAGACGTGCTGGACGGGAAATAAATCTGATCACGGAGTGCGCGGGGTAATGTTCAATAATAAAAAGTATTATTTGCCAAGATCAATGTGTGTCGCCACAGCGATAAAGTACAATGAATGGAAAGCGCTGGAAGCCGGCAGTAAATTTTGATGCGTTGTGATATTGAACACATTGTGACAACATACTGCTTGCCAGGGCTGTAAAACATCTTCCAACAGGCTGTTGAACATCCTCCCGCTCCATTCTTACACACCGTGACTGCCATACATCAAGCCTGGGCCGCAGCATGCAAAGGGCTAAGTGTGTGAGGGATTACATGGCAAGAGGCAAAAATAGGACAGCAGTACATATTCATCAGGGGAGAGTGGGTCTGCTCGTGAGTGTGAGTGTGCGTGCGTGTGTGGGCGTGCGCGCGCTCGCTCGCGCAAATGAATGGTACGCTGCCTGCGCATATATCAGTGTTTGTGTGTGACAGGACGAGGGAAAGTTTAATCAATCACTCAATTAAAGCTGTGTGTGACAGTGACATGGATCCGTGTGACTGATGGATGGACCGAATCTTCTCAGGTCTGTGGCTCGGTGGTATTCGCACGTTCCCGCGAACTATCAACAAACCCCGGTCACGTCGAGTGCGACCGACAAGCGCTCAGAAAACTTTTCTACCGCACCCGGTGTACCTCCCGCCGGCGCTGGACTATGCGAGCCGCGCTGCCCTCAATGCTCCTACTGTAGGGAGGCGCAGGGTATTTAAGAATGTTATCTCTAATGCACAGATGTCTTAAAGGTCCCGGCGGAATAGGCCTGCAATTTTCCCTCCTAATTAAAAATTAATTAAATCGGCTGTGGCTCTAGCCAGGCATAAAGCTGAAGGCCACGGCAACTGCCACTGGATACGCAATCATTTATTTAACTCAATTACGGGAAGCCGCAGCAGGCTCCTCTGCCACCGATGTCACCTGGAGAGTCGGGGCGGCTTTGCTGGGCATTCGAGCAAACTCTCCTCGCACACACTCTGCCGCGGTCTGATGGAGCTCTCCCCGTTCACTCGAGATCTCAGTGAGAAAACTGGGGCGAGAGGCTGCCTGTGATGCCGCAGGCATCCATTCCACTCTGTTGCGATTAATATAAACATAGTCATAGAGATATATCCTTTGTCACCTGTTTTCCCTCCCAAATCCCTGGGGGCTGATTTGGGGTGATTGATCAGAGATTCAGACACGGGATCAATAAGGCTTTCACCTCTCCCTTGGCAAGAGCAAGGGGCTCAGTGATGGCCCACTATGCTGTCCAATTATTCTGTAATAGAATACTGGAACCTACCCAAGACTATTAACACACTGGACACTGGGGAGAGCAAGAAGGACTGCTAATTGTTGGGTTCTATTGTAAACTGTGTCAACAGTCACAACAGACAATGCGCTGCCCTAATTCCCCCTTTTTGTTTCTTTACTGCTAAGGCAGAAGTGCTGCGGAAGCATTTCTCTATTAGACATAAATATTTGTGGAGTGCAGACACAGTTATTGCACTGAATCCATTGTCTGTATGCAGCAGTTGTGACCCTTGCACTCTTTAGACGCTTACTCATCTGCAATATTGACAGTCGCAGAATTTAAGCTTACAATGAGCTTACACTAATTGACATTTGCTCTGGATGCAAACGTGCCTGAAATTTAAATGAATTCTGGTTTAAACTGTTCATTAATTAAAGTCAATATGTCTTGTCCATTGGTAAATTCAGTTTTAGCTTCATCTCTCTTCAAGAACTTTGTGTAAGATCAACATGGATGTAATTCATCTGACATAGTTTGACCTTACTTGCCAAGTTTGCAAAAGGTTATTAAGGAAAGAGAGAAAATCAAGTTAAAGGTGTCTTTGAAGGCTTTATTTCAACAGGAATAAAGATCTCGCTCCATTGCATAATCTTTTTCCTTACCTTTGGTTCTTACAGTACTTTAATGCCTACACCCATCTAAGGTAGAAGATTTTCTGAATTCAAAGCCTGGCGTGAATGTTAGAGAAATCAAATGCAACTCTCTGCTGATGAAGACTTGCTCCTGGCTATATTGATGGTGGTGTATTATGATGGTAAGAGGCCTGGCTTAGTTGGACTCAACGCATCATCTGGATGTTTCACTGCTCATTGGTTTGTTTGATTATTAATTAGCCTGAAGTGAATTCATCATTTTTTTAGACATACATTTGTATGTAGGAATTAGTTCTGCTACATCGGGACTCAGTGAGATGTCAGTAATCACAGCTCTAAGTGTGATGTGCTACGCCCTTTCTCATTATGAGCAAATCACATTATTCTGTTCTGGTGATTAACACTGTTTACAGACCCCCCCACTTCCAGGGTGCACTGTGGTGAGCTCAAACAACCAAAGAGCACCATCTACTACACTTGGTGGAACTCAACTTACTCAACTTATCTTTGAGGCACAACACAAACCTCCAACAGATACAGTACTGTTTCATATTCCCACTACAGTAATGCAATATGTTCAGGCTTTGTAGAGGGGAAAGTGGTGCTCCGCTGGGAATCTGAACGCTTGGATGTTTCTGTACCCAGTGTTACAGAGCTCATGATGATGTACACCAGCTCCAGACAGATAGTTGTGTGTGATGTAGCTGCCTGCAGATATGCCTTTGGTTGCCTGCAAAGCAGTCTCTGGGGCTCGGGGACCTCTGGTGCTCTGTGCTCCACGAGTTTTCTGCTACATATAATCATATCATCAGGACAGCCCTTTCAGACGAAATCCGCTGTTGTACTGCATCCCATATATACTGTAGATGAAAACATCAGAGGGGTGCGTATTTCTTCGGAAACATGTAGTTGAACGTTCAGAAATGTTGCCGTTACTGTATGTATGTGTGTTTTGTATGCCTGTACAATGTATCTGTCTACCTCTCTGCTTACTTGTCTGTCCGTCCACCCTTCCAACAAATCGGAAAAAAACAAGCAGGAAAAAAACACTCTGCTTGTTAAAATTGTAATATAAAGTATGCATTATAAAACGGCTAAGCTCTCAAGAATCAACTGAATGAATTCTCTCACATTTATCCCTTTTTTCACCATGTCTACAGAAATAACAGAGAAAAATAGTCATGTCAAAACAGTCATGCTGTGCTATTTTTGTGGTTTTGCCAGGTGATTCACTGTGTTTCATAACCTGCTATTTTCAATGTTGCTTCTCGCACAGATAATGTGTAATGTTTTGGCATTGTTGATTATGACTGGTTAGGACATTTTCCAAAAAAAACTAAACAACAAAACCTCTTTTAGCTTTTAACGGCCTTGCTTAAAGGCCTTGAATCAGCAGTGCCATCACCATTCTGACTCATCCAGCCAGACTGACCCTTGCGGTCCAGAATCAAAAGGCAGCTATTGTAAAATGGCCAGTTAATTTTGCTTTAATGTGTCGCCGAGTACTGATCTTTGCTTTTCCTTGAGTTGCATCCCAGTTGTTAATTAAAGTGGATGATTAATGGGATCAGTTTTCTGTCGTAGGGATTGCTCCTCCAATCAGTTCTCATCGATAGCTGAAATACAGATTGGTGACAAATTAAAAGTAAAAGCAACAGTTTTTGGGCCACCAACCTGTGATTCTTCGCTGAGATCTCCAACTCTCCGAGCTCTACTGCTACGATTATGACCATTCTTCCAAAATACATTACTTCATTTGGTGTTTTTGATGATGCACTGTCTCACATGTAACTCCTAAATGTCCCACAGATGCAGTGGTTCAAAGAAACTAAATACATTTACTGTACTGTACAATTCTAATGTCCGTGTATTTCAATTTGGTTTTTATTTTATTTGACAACATTAGAGGGAAATATTGTATATTTTACATGAATTTAATATTTGCTCCACCTCAACCAACTACAATGTTAAATGCTGCTTAGCATTTAAACACAACACTAACATATCATCACCTTTAGGTTGCTATGACGAACTGTTAGCAAACAGTTGTGTATTTACACATCCAGGGAGTACGCAACGACATTAGCGTTCATTTGTTGTTCTTCTGGCCACCTGGAAAATGTAAGTCCAATATTCACTCTCCTTTTAGCTCTGTTTTGCTCTATGCCAAATCCTGAGGGAGATATCCATCTCTTTAGCTTCTAAATGCTCGGCTATGTTCACCAGCTAGTTGGTAACAGTGTCTGTCTTTCATTAGTGCAGAAAAGATAGACTACAATGGATTTATTTGAACTTTTTTTTTTTTTTTTGCTGAAAAAAGCTGCTTGCTCAAATCAACACTGAGAAGAGTCTTGAGACTGAAACAAAAACAATTAGCTAAAATATGCTAAAACTGCAGCGCTGCATTGGTGGGTGATAACCTGTCACTACGAGCCACACCTCTTACATACTCATAGTAATTTCAGCCAGTGTTACTATAAAAATATTGAGTGTAGCAACTTTCATTAAAATTTTGAAGGTAAAATGTTAGCTTGTGTTGCAGTATTTTTACATCATGTATTGTTACTTTCTTAAACCTGTAAAAGTGATTTTTCTTGGTCACTTGGGGTCACCGGAAACAAATTGTTAGTACAAAAATTAATATATGGAAAATTTGTTAGCAAACAATTGCTTATTTATACTTCCAGCAGGTATGGAGACAAATTAGTCTGTTTTTGATCCCTAAGAAACCCCTATGAAAATATCTTGCTGTTTAGGTGCTAAATGCTTCAACAGCTAGTCGCTAACTTTGTTTGTCCGCCATTTGGTGCTGGGCACATATTGTACCAAAACAATTAGCAAAAAGATGCTAAAACACTTTGTGGAGCTCAGGGAAACTGCAGCACCGGTTGAGGATTTACTGTAGGTTTGTCCATATGAGCAACACCTGTGATCCATTCTTATTATAAGAATATTAGGGAAATGTTTTTTTTGGTTTTTTTTTAACATTATGGTAGTATTACTTCTAATCAAGTAAAATATTGGATATTTCCCTCCACCACAGCATAGACATTTGATAAGCCTTTTTCACAGCAGACATTTTGACTCATCATAGACAGAAAAGGACATGTTCTACTAATAACAAAAACAATGGCTCAGTTTAATTCAAGTGTCCCGATAAGCCATGCCAGTGTGACAGTGAATCAACATGAACAACACCAGGACCTTTAAAATAAAGCAGCTAAATGGAATTTAGCCATCACTGAATCTATTATTTAAACTTGTGTTTAAAATGTCATCTGTGAAAAAGGCCTATTGTTTACTTGTGTCATGAAGTAGCCTACATGGTGGTAGTCTACATGGAAATATCGACATTTTTCATTTGTCTCCATCCATTTATTGAAGGGTGAAGATCTGCAGGCTATAACATCCAGGCTGTTGTTGGGTAAATGCAAGCTTACGTAAAAAGCTAATAATCCGATTTAATGCTTCGTTATTGGGATTGTAAAACCAAAAATCATAGCTCTGAGGCGTTAATACGCCAACCACACTTTAAGTTAAAAAAAAAAACAATTTTAAATTTTTACCTGCGGTCAAAGATGACTAATTTGGGGGATTTGATGAAATGCAGAGTTACATAAAAATAGTCATGTTTATGCTCATGGGATAAGCTGTCTAGATGTCGGCCCCCCTACACCTGATAACAAACTGTAATTTCATGACTTTTGGCCAAATGCAAAGGCTTGAGATTGACTAGAGAGTGGGATCCCAGCAGCATTGTTTGTCATCGTTGCCCTTTGAGTCTCATTGGTTCATAAGTTTATTGCCTGAGGTCTTACATTGTGGAGCGATGTGGTTTTTTTTTTCTTTCTTTCCTTTTTTTTTTTTTTTTTTTTTTAATCAATGTGGCCTAATATTACAGGCTGTGAGCTTTTCAAGCTGAGCTGTACATGTGGGAAATTGGTTTTGGAAATTACTTTTTTTGTATTTATGTAAATGTCAGATTTCTCCTATTTAAAGTTACGACCTTTTCTGAGAGGTAATATTCAAACAAAATGCTGTTTTTATATCTTTCACAATTGCTTTAATACAGAACTCTCGCATACCATACACAAAAAAGCTTCTGCATGTGTGTGTGTGTGCGTGTCTGCAGAGTTTGATATGCTGTCGTCATTCCCTTTTTTAAAAGCACATCCACCGCTCCATGGGACTTACAGTCAGAGAAGGACACAGAAACAAAATTGAAATTTGAATGCAACTTTTGTGTGCATTTTTTTAACAGCTGAATTCAGTGTTCTCTCCTTCTACCTCTGAATGTTTCCAGGGTGTGACATAGTAATTGTAAAAGTATCAGATGTCAGCGTGAATCCAGAGGAAAGGTCAGATGGTGAATTAATAAAAACATGCCACACTCACTCTTTATAATGTCACTGTCTTAATTAACTCACATATCACATGTCAGGCAGAAAATCCGTCTCCACTCAGAAAAATATCTGTGAAACAATTTAACAAGGTTAAATCAAAGTGACAAGAGAGTTTACAGCGTGTGTGTGTGTGTGTGTGTCAGTGCCTGGGGCTGTAGGCTTTCATTACACTGACAGGCTGTGAGCTGAAGTGTTAACGGTGAAGTGTTTCACACCTTGCCAACCAATGCCACATCACGGATCCACAGCACCTGTGAGATCATTGATGCCTTCTAGATCAACTGATGGTTCCTGTACCAATGCACAACATTCAAATCCAGTCCACAATATTATCAGTCGATGTGTTTTGAGGAGTTCCTCTCCACACACACACACACACACACACCCACACACACACACACAGACACACACACACACACACACACACACACACACACACACACACACACACACACACACACACACACACACACACACACTATGTGACTGCTACTCACTAGGCTGGACCTTAAGGCTGGACTTGCCCCTTCACTTTTTGTTTCCATCAAATTTGGCATGAGGCTGCAGGGTCTCTTGTACCCCACATATTTTGGTTGAGAGGCTACAGAACACTCCATATATGAAATGCCACTCTTATTATTTTTACTATGATACAATATAAATTTAGGTATTTGTTTTTTAAAGCACTTGAAAGCTTGGTTTCACATTTTAAAGTCACAATCAAATGGAAGTGAAAGAGCAAAAGAAGATCTTTTGCTTCGATAATGTGTTGTATTTACAATGGTGGATGGTCAAGTATAGTTTTATTTGATAGGTAATGTTAGCTAATCACCCCAAATCACATTTGATTGGACACATTTATGTAAACACCCCCAAGTTAAAGAGTCATCAAAAACATTTTAACATTATACAAGAAGAGAAAAGAGAAGTATTTTAATTTATCTCAAAAGTTAGTTTTTGACATACATTTGACATTATGTGTAAATATACACATTTTATATAATGAAATGTATTTTTCAGTTCTTTGTGCCTTTAAAGGATAGAAGGATTGCTTCAGAATTTTTCAAATCAGTCTTAAAACAATAGTCAGGTGCCTGTATGAGGATTGCAACAGGTTTTGCTTGCTGTAATCATTCCTCCTGTTCTTAATGACCATTGAGAGGTTCTGCTTCTGATGTAAGTGATGGGGGACAAATTCACAGTCCTTGTTCTAAAGGTTAACTGAAGATTTTCTGAGCCTTCAGCAGCCTGAGTTAATCAAATCAAGTTAGTATTTTCCAGAGTCTTTTTAGTACGTAATCCCCCACGGAGCACTAAAAAGTCTGTAACCTTGGAAAATACCAAGTTGATTTGTTTAACTCAGATTGCTTAATCCTTATAATAGCCTAATTTTGGAATAGATTTTTCCATGGAATGAGGACTGTGGATTTTCTTTCCCCATATAATTAAATTTAATAAGCAACGATCCTAGTTATTGTTCATAAGAAAATCCTCATTTATTAAAAGTTAAACACTCAAAAATTTAGTTAATCCGCTTAATGAGGTATGTAGGTGTGATTTGAACAGATTTGACTGACGTCAGCAAACTGTCATCACGGTCCTATTAAACCATTGCCCCATTCTGATTGGTGCAAAGACATGCCTGAATCACATTCTTCCAACTGATTCTGGCCATCTTCAAACCAGGGATAAAAACTCAAACACAAAAACAAATACAGAAATCAATCAATCTAAATAACACGATCTGTCCTAACTTTGGTAGAAAATAATGTTCTAATAAAGGACTCCGTCACTCATAGTAAGAAGCCGACTGAGAAAATATGTTTTCACACCCTTTAAGATGGGTAATCAAACTGGTTTGGCTAATAGCCACCTTTGTCAAAGAGATGAAAACATTTGAACGGACCCATGCCATTTGCAACTGTATATCTCTAATATAATAGTCCTGAGAATTATAAAGTGAAAGAGAAGAAAACATCCTCAGCCCCAAAGCTTTGTAAAGATTGGAAACATGATCATTCAGAGCTGGATTGGTAAGTCACATTATTGTTGTTCCCTAAACCTTCCACGTACTGCAGGCTGCCTGAATAATTTGGAGCCAAGGGCAGTCACAGCTGAATTCTCATTGTGATACACTGAAATACAAAATGAGTGCAAGAAGAACTAATAAAGAGTCTGGTGATATTTATGGCTTTCAGGTCTAGGGACCGAAGCATAGCATAGAATTTTTTAAAACTACATGAATTGTGACTTTTTCTTCAATACATTATTATTCTGTTTAGATTATTTTTGATCCCTTGAAAAAAAAGGTCAGTGAACAAATTTCACTTTGATTCGTGGAAGTTCTGTCAAGGTTCAAGGATTCATCTGATATCAGTAAAAATCCCCTTTACTTAAAATTGGCAATCCTAAACTTTAACCTCGCAGTCATGGGGCATTTTTAGAGGAGGTAGGGGGTTGGGGTAACCTTACCCCTCACTCCTTGCTCCTCTCTTCCACTTTTTAATTTGACATCTTAAGACCTTTTTTGGGATTTAGCCTTTGAGTCTGTTCTTGTAGCTACATCATATGGTCATGTATAGAGCTGAAATGGTTAGTAGATCACTACATTAGTTGATCAACAGAAAATTGATTGGCAACTATTTTACTAATGAGGTATTTGTTTAAGAAGCCTAACAATCTCTAATTCCAGCCTCTCAGTTTTTGAGGATTTGCTGCTTTTCTTCATTTTAGGTGACAGAGAATTAAATTTCTTTAGGTTTTTGACTATTGGTCGATCAAAACAAATTTGTCAATTTGACCTGGCCTTTTAGGAAAATGGGCATTTCTCACTAATAATAATATTCTCTAGACCCAAAATATTGATTGATTAATTGAGAGAATAATTGGAAAATTAAGTGATAATGATATTAATGGGTAGTTGCAGCCTTACATACTATATAATGTGGTCTGTGCACTGGGCATGTTGCTATTTTTTAATTGAATTTATCCATTATAATAATCTCAATTCGGTTTAATTTCTTCCAGCTGCGAGTAGCTCTTCCATTTCATTTGTACATCGCATTGTAGGATAGTAGTGTCCATCAACAGCACACTCGAATTCAAGCGAATTTAGTATGCGCACTGTTATCTTTGAGTATGCTTAATTTCAGCACTTTCCCAGTGTGAATGCACTGCATACTGAAAACCTGTTATAATTAGTATGTGCTATGAAGAGATGCAGCATGCGTCGGGATTTTTACCGCTGGATTTCAGCACCATGGACAGAGCTATCAGGGTATTGCCGTTCCTGTTGAAGCTCTGGGTCCTGAAGGGTAAATTCATGTTCCACTGGCCTCCTCAGAGCGTCTGAGTGCACAGATTAGCACCACAACAGCGTCCCTAGAGCAGGTGGGGATTAAGTAAAATGCTCAAGGACACTTAAGCAAGGTAAATGCTTGCTGTCACTGGGGCTTGAGCTTAGGTCCTCCGGTTAAAAGATGGCTACTTTTCCCCGTATGCAATGACGGCTTTATCAGGTCACGTCCAAATGCGAAGAAAATAGGTTGCGGAATTATAGTATTTGTTGTACAATAGATTTAAATCAACAGCATTACCAGAATGGGCTTGATATGTGTCTCCAGGACACCCCAAGGACAGCACCCCACTGACCAGTAATACTATTAATATTTTTTATCTTCTGTGTGCTCTCATGTAATTACCCTTCTCCCTGAAGGCAAAACCTCCCTACTTGGCACAACCCTTCTGTGCTTCTCTTCCCTTGATTCAAACACATAGAGTCACACACATACACAAATAAAGACTCCTCTTAACAGCTGGGCTACTGCCAGCTTGTGTTTGTGTTGCTGCTGATAATGTGCCACCAGTATATTTGTCAGCCCCCCCAAACACCACCCGCGTCCCTTCTCTGAGGGGAAATAGCTGTGCCAGCATATACACAATCCACCCTGTGGGCACCGGTGCCACACACGCACACGTGGGATATCACATGCAATTGGAACCTTACACACAGTCAGGTACATCAACAAGTTCACCCTTTGGATGTTTAAATATGAATGCAGGCACACACTGTTGCAAAATACTTGCACACACACACACTCATGGGCACCTGTTGAGAACAAAAAAACAAAGAGAGGAGTACATATTGTGCACAGCTGTAATAAATTGCCAGATGAGCGTGCTGTATCTCTTGTTTGTGCATACCAGCCTACTTTCCATTCAGATTTTACATATATGTCTAATTAGGAATAGCTCTTTCATTCTACTCATTATCAGTGTTTGACCTTTTGCTCTGAATGTTTGAGAAGCTGAGCAGCAGACGATGGGTGGCCGGTGATAACAGCTTGTCATTTAGCTCAATACATGCTGATTAAATAAGATAGGGCCACGCTTATACCAGTCTGTTGTTCCCAAAGGGCTAAGTCAATATGGGTCACCTAAACATTGTTGTCCAGGCATCTTTAGATACCTGGACAACAAGCAGAACAAGAACAAAAAGACATAACAAGATCAAACAGTCCCTGTGCTTGCTGGGACCCCCCCCCCCCTTTCAAATTTCACCCAATCTCCCTTATGTAAAGTCTCATTGGCATGAATTAATAATACAACTTCAAACAGATGCAAATTCATTGTTCTGTGTCCTCTCCTGCTCTGACAAATGCTTAGGTATGTAGGCAGACTCCATCCGATTCTATTGCTGTGATTAATTCTATGAAGAGCGGGATGTCTATGCCAAAACTAGACCTATGGCCTCTTGCACCCTTAAGTTTTATAAAGAGAGTGCTCACACAATGTATAATGATCCCTAAGAAACTGCAAAGCAAGCTGTATGTGCTCCTGCATTAAAATACAAGAACATCATTTAAGTATATCTTTATTTAGCATATAAAAACAAGATGTACACAAATATACAGTACGTGAACACAGACAGAGACATGAATAACACGCACACAAATGTTGGCAGGAAAGTGGGTTCGGTATGCTTTTCATAAGCTGTATCTGTGTGTGGGCTGCTGTGGAATGCATAAAATATTATTTTCTCAACAACCCGAGGTTGTGGAGGAGTTGGTTCAGGAAGGGGTGGGAGAGAAGGCCAGGGGATATACAGTATTTGGGCAGCTGACAGCTGCGTGCGTGTACGTCTGTGTGGGAGTCTTGGAAATGGGAGTGGGAGTCACTGGCGTTTGAAATGCAATGAGGTGCGTTTGAAAGGCGCTCCTGTCACAGGTAAGCAGGGTATCGGTATCTGAGGGCTTTGTGCACAGACTGAGGAAAGCACTCAACACCACACACACTTAAATACAAAAGCCCATGAAACATACACATACACTTTGATCCTTATGGGAACAATCCTTAGATTTTGGGGGTCCAAAGTAAAAAGCATTTTTTTTCAGCCCTGGTTTGGGGACCAAAGAGAGCGCGCCTGAGTGTGTGTTGGTGCTTTGTTTAAGCTCAGAACAAAGAGTTGATTCCATTGCTCAAGGTGATTGAGAGATGCTCTTGATGTTCTCTTCACTTTCATGCATACTGTAAGGATAAAGATATGCCTTATAAATCAATAATTCCTGCATCATGTGCTTGCTGCTTGTCTTTGGTGCAGTGATGTCCTCGCCAGTATCTTTCCGTGTCCTCTGTAGTGCAATCTCCACCTGCTCTTCACTAGCTATTGAATGTCACAGCACTGCTGGTTAAAAATATTGCTTTCTTTCTAATTCTCCTCAGTTTATACATGTGGATTTAATGTAGAATTTATTAATGTCATGCCCTTTCAGGGATATAACTAATTATGAGAGAAAGGCCTGAAGGAGAATGTGTCATGGAGGTGAGGTTATATAGCTGTTTCATCTGTCAACACTTTGAAACTGGTTCACATTGCTCATACATTAGAGATCTTACTGTTGGTGATTAATCAATAGATACCTCTCCATGCTTGCTTCTTTTCTTTCCTTTTCTTTTTTCAGATGGAAAATTGATGACAGGCTTAGAAAAGGACAGCCTTTGAAACTGCTGTCAAAATGTATGTGTTTTTGGAGACGGATTATACCACCCTTTTTTAGCACCTTCAAAACACTTATCTGCCTCCAAAAGTGCTAAAGTACCATCTGAAAGTAAAAAAGTAATAATCGAAGACGAAAATATGGGATTCTTGGCCATAGGTTGATAGCTGTGGAGGTGTAATTTAGTTGAGAATGCTTGGAGGAAATGTAAAATGAAATCTGTAAGAATTTATGGTTGTGGAGCTTGTGCACCAGAAAGGTCATAGCTCTGTCATTTAAAAAAAGATTTCAATAAATGGTTGGCTCTGTCTCCTGTGAGACACTCAAGCTGTATGGCTCACTGGGTGGAGCCGGAGTGCTGGTGGAGAACAGAGAAAAAGAGTGATGGAGCACATTTCTAACACTCTTCCGGAGAACGAATACCCCGGTTAACTCTTAACACCCCTGGAGAAAAGGCATCCACTGCAAGGGCAGAATAATGCTGTATCGCTGGTGCAGCTGGTGAGCATTGTTGACAGCATTGATCCAAGATCCCTCATTACTGACTGAGAGAAACCCCTTCAGCAACGTCACCCTGGAGAGGGATGGAGCCAGGCAGGGGGATTGAGGAGGAGAGGGAGGGGGGAGAAATTAAGAGGAAAATAGAAAAACAAAGAGAAATGAGAAAAAGAGAGAGGGAAGCTTTTAGCTGCAGACGCGGTCAGGAGGACAGATATGGAGACGGAAATAAAGAGGAAGATAAGAACATCAGCAAGGAGAATTGCAGCACAAGTATTGAGAGGATAACTCTTAGTTTCTAGTTACAGCATGCAACGACCACCTTGTGGTTCATAGCAGAAGGATTGATCACCGCCCAATCGATCACATTCTACGAGAAACACTGAGTTCCAAGACGAAAAAACTGTGTTGGCTTTGCAGTTTGCGTGTACGAGACTAAATAATGCTCATGGAAACTGCCTCCAGCTGTGAAGTTAAGTAGTGCAGGGATACTTAAAATCCAATATTACTGCTAAGGCTTGAAGTAGCATTAAGGCGCGGATGCATTATGGATCCATCTCTTGTCTCATGACACTATGTAGAGTGTAATATATCCCAGCTCTTCAGGTTTGTGTCATGGAATAAGCGTGAGCTGCTTACAAGCAGGGAAAGAGAAGGGATGTTACAACCAATGACATCTTCCCATCAAAGTTCTCACTAGACTCCATTTTAGCATTCACACCAGCAACAGTAGCTTTCACTCTCACATCGCTTTTATGGAGTACCAACTCTAAATCCACCTCCCCTTCCCTCCCTATACGCTCAGCTGTGCTTGCATCTCATCCAAATAGGGAAGTAAAAATTGGATCAGCAAACATGGTCTTATGGAGATGGGGCTCTCCTACTTGTTTCCACTTTTTTTTGCCAGATGTGATAGTGTTTAATTAGGTAATGTCATTTTAATGCATTTACATTATAATCTGATTTCATCAGATATAATGCAACTGATGCGACTGACGTCTGAAATGCACTCCGACAAGCACTATAGAGCATCTGTGGCTGTAATGATGTATTAGTAATTATCAGATAAAATGTTGACTGGGTTTACTCCATGTTACCATTAAAGCTCAGTGTTAGATGTACAACACTAAAACATCATAGATACATAAGAATGCTCTCCGAACCATACTCTCTCGCTAGATATGAATTGTTATCTGCAGTTTCTATTTGCCATATTTTCTGGAATAATAAGTGAGGGCTATGTCTCTCTTAGAGCAAGGCCAACGCTCTTCCCCTCTCCACATCTATTACCTCTCCTCTGTAGACCATAATGATAAAAAAAAATCACAGTAAAACACTGTGACATTTCAAATCTCTGCATTGAGCTGGTTGTCAAGGAGATGTCTCAGTGAGATGTGTCGGGCAGAAGAGGAACTGCTCTTTTAAAACAGCGTTTACCCAGCCGCTGGAGGTGTAATGTGCCTGCCATTAGGACTCTGCAGGCAAACATGGAGTCTCAGAAACAGTTCTCCAGCTCAGTTCGCCGGCTCAGAAACTCCAAAGAACCCCTGATCAAAGTCCATTACGGTCTTCTGCGGTCATTGTTCCAAGAGGCAGTCTCCTGCGCTACCCTGGCAGCCACATATTGACAACCCGGACCCGCATGGCAAACACAGTGGTAATCCCCGAGTCAGAGAGGCACAATTTTAGCGAACAAACTTGGACCTTAAGACCGTTTCCCTCACTGTTCTCCCTTGCATCATTTAATTCCCTCTCTGGAACCGCTGGACCCGCAGCCTCCATTTAGAGAGAACCAGTGATGAAACTGATGGAAAGTGCCAAAACCTATTGTTGATAAAAGCTGCATACTGATGTGTTGTGTTGGGGCTACAGCAAGACAGGCTGAAAGGCAGATAGACTGAAGCAGCTGTCAGAATGGTTGTTTGTAGCCCCGCGTGTACTGTACTTTGGGGAAATAATAAACTGCATCATTAGAACCCCTGTCATTCACACGTTGTTTGTACCAGCTACCGACGGGCTGTAAATACCCACACCAATGCATAGCACAGAGCACAGGTCAGAATCATTAGGTGGCTAATTTAGCAAAGAAAAACAGATCTTGCGAGACGATCTGCAGGTGTTATCACAAACCAGGCCCACTGCTGCAATAAATTAGTCTCAAATACCATATTTGCTTTGCTTTTTATCATCTGAGACTTTATATGATTTTAAAGTCTCCCTTTATATGAGTAGCTTCTGTAGTGCTTGTAACTTGCTTTTTTTTAATATGGAGGATTTTTGTGATAAAATTGCACTTCAGCAGCTCTCAGGTCTGTTGCTCATGAGAAGAGATGTTTTCGGTTTTTGGAAATGTGCGGCCAAAATATCACCACAGCAGAGGCAGTGGCAGAAAATACCAAACTTTCACCATTCTGGCTAAATTAATGAGTCAGCATTCCAGCACAGGACAACAGTGCAGCCATATGGCATCACCTGAATGAGTCTAACTAGTGATCCAGACGACCTCCTGACGAGAGAGAGCCTGTGAGTGTTTGTGTCTGTGGCCGTTCTGTGCCACACCCCCTTCTCCTCCGCGCGGTGGTATGATCCAGGGATGCTGTTATAGCGGCACCGAGCCTCACCAGCAACAGCATCACCCGTCAGCCTCCCTGGGTTCAACTGCGGCTAAACGCGCCGGGTTCCCTGTCACCCAGCACAGCGGCGCTGGCTCGCGTGCAGCCCCTGAGAGGAGATCCCCTCTTCCCCGCGCAAATCGTTTCGTCGTCCTCTGTCGGCATTTGAGAGACGAGCATCACCAGCATCAGCACCGCCACCACGAATCCAGACCAGCAGGCAACCGAGAGGGGTGTCTCGTCCACATTTTAGCAGGAGAACCGCGTCTCAAGTCGCATTTCTACCGGGGGGATTGCACAGTCTTCAGCCTTTGCAGGGTTCTTATCGCGTGGAATCGGACTAAAGGGATGGCTTTACGTTGGGAAGGTAAGCGACACGCACAGCTCTGGCCTTTACTGGGCTCATTGGGGGAGATCAGCTACAATGTTGCTTGGCTAAACGAGGCTTGGATGCTGAGACAACGTGAGTTCACAGGAAATGGCTATTATCAGCTGTTCAGATGTGCTGGGCAGTGCAGCGGTGTGTTTGTGCATGTGTGTGTGTGTGTGTGTGTGTGTGAGAGAGAGAGAGAGGGGATTTGGGGGGGAGGGGGGGTAGATAGATTTAGAGAGAGTGTGTGTGAGCCTGTGTGTTCGCTGTGTGCATGGTGCGGTTTTGTGAAAGTCAGTGCGCCTCCTTTGAAGCGTGTGGATGCAGACTTTGTGCATACAAGCCTGTCTCTTTGACAGCCGGCCTAAAGAATGATAATTCAGATACCGTACAGAAGGGCAGACTGCCTGCTTCAGCCTTGAGTTTGTTTTGCTCCTGCACTCCATCTCCATCAGCACTTAGGTAGCCTAATGATGCCAACAGGGCCACCGGAGTTCCAGGGGGTATAGATCTCTCTGGCGCATGGTCTCCCTTCTTCAAACACCAACGCAGCTTGCCGGGGCCCGGGCCAGACATTGCCACCACTACAGGTCCAACGGGCACGTCGGGGCACGTCTCAACACCGTGACCCACTGCATTCTGCTGGTACGCGTCTATTTTGGCATGTCGTACATGTCAACTTCGAGCGTTCTGGGTGATGCTGGAGCTGTTGAAGCCATTCCTCAGCTAAATTATTGAACTGCGAGACATTCATTTTTCACATTGGCAGTGTTTAAAATATGTGAGGGTAAATAATTAAAAGCACCAAATTCATTTTGATAAATGATAATTATTGTGAAGGCAGCGCAAATTGCACCAGGATGGATATGCTCCGATGGATTTAAATTAGACCCCCTCACTTCTCTCCTTCACAGTAGATTATAAATAATTGCTTTGAGTAGACCACTGAAGGCATATTTCCTTTAAATAAAAAATTAAATAAGCAAAACAAATAAATACTAAATATTTCAGAGTAATTGTCTAAATATATTCTCCCATTAACGAGAAAGTCCCAAAAGCATCCCATACTTTCCCTGCATGGTTTGTTAACCTTGCTATACTTGACTAGGGAATGGAAAGGAGCTATATACCTTTCATTTGAAAATGCAAATGAATTGTAATCAGAAACTGCAATTTGTCAATATGTCTAACATGTTGATCTAATGCACTGCTCCTCCAGCCACTGCACACATCTTTCAGAGAACTGTATTGATGTTTGGATCTTTTCACCCATCAGGCATACCTGTGTCCTGCCATATTATTTTAAGATCCAAAAAAAGAAAAAAACCCCCAAAACAAAACAGCTTTAATTACAAGCCCACAGACTTGAAAGCAGCATGTTCTGTCAGTGTTGCATTGTGTATCGCTGCCCTACCTGCCGCTGCTCACAATGATGCAGGCACCGTGCTTAATTCTTCCTCGGCTCGCACATTATTGATAGTGATGATAAAAACGAGGCAGTCTGTCTTAGCTCTTTGCGATTAATAGAGAGCATCTGTGCATGGAGGTTAGATAATACACACACACTCTCTCTCCCTCTGTGCCTCTTCCACACAAATGCACCGGCACAAAAACACACACACACTTACAGTCACATGCACACAGACGACGGAGATGATGTAGATGTATGGGACCTGGGGAGGTTGATGATTGTAATCCTACGTTCATTTCTCCCACTGTACCTTACTGTAGTGTTGATGGGCAGTGTGCCATCGCTGAGGGCTAATCATACTATTGCCTGGTGGAGTGTGTGTCTGTGTAAGCTTCTTGTCCACATGTGGATGGTTTTTTGGGGCCCCGCAGGGCTGCTGCACTGGAGGTGGTGATGAACGGTGATTAAGTGCGTATTTTAAATGGCACACCCACTATGGCAACGCCTTTACAATTAGAGGACTGGTCTTTGAATTGAAATGTCACTCCACCAATTACATGCTGCGCACATGCAACTGATAAGGCATTGGCATTTCTGTCAGTCAACCAGCTTACCACGCGACTCATCAGTCAGGCAGATATTCGGGGTTTTACGTTTCAACTTGTGCCAGCGCACTCTCGTTTCTCCTCAGCAGTTAGTGGTCAGCGGTCGTCGCTGTATTAATTATTTGTTTTGAAGCTGGCATTTTGCTTCGGCTGTCAGCAGATCCTGGTGTCCTGAGTCAAGAACCCACTAACAAAAAAATCTTTGCTTGTGCCTAGTAATTTGTGTTTATCTGAGATTTGAGTGGTATTGCATGGCCTTTGGATAGCGCAATGCTGTGCGAGACAGCGGGGGAGTTCTTTTTGTTATCCAGCTCTGCATTATTTATGAATTTTCATTCCAGGAATGCAGTAGCCCCTGGCACTGTAATGCTACTTTCTCCCTTGGAATCGCTCTCACACTTCCCTCCTGCCCCACAAGTTCTCTGCAAAACAAAATTTCCTCAATAAAATTGGGGTCATGAATTAGTGAAATGACAATGTGAAATGCATCAGAGATTGTTTATAATATTGAGTACAACACTTAGGGCTGCGGTCAGAGTTTAAGCTCGCAGGCGATATGAGGCCCAGTGGGAGTTTTTATCTCCCTCTCTATCTCTCTCCCTCTCTTAATGTCTATCATATGGTAAGAATGTAATTTCTAAAACAGCATAAAATGTATCAGAGTGTTTGCTACCCTGCTGATAATTTCAAAGTAAAAGTACCCGTGCCAGTCGGGTTATCAGACTGCTGGACCACTAGATTGCACACAAAAACACACACACGCAGACACTTAGAAATGTAACCATTGTACAATTTCAAATATTTACCTTCTTGCTGCAATGCTGGTCCATCCTCAAGAGGAATTGTTTAACAAATCCTGCAGTGCTAATTAGCGTTTCCTCTATTCTTTCAGCTGTGGTCTGCCTCTGCAGTAAAGAAACTGCCAGCGCTGTGATTAAAAAAAAGTGAAATACAAAAGCAACATAAAATCACCAAATTACCCTTTAAAAATCTCATATGGCAGTGTGGGCCCAGTGTTTACACTTGTGTTGACAATTAATGGCCTTAGAATAGGAAGAATTCCCGGGGAATATAACATGTCTACTGGAAATCGGCAGTGAATATGAAAAGCCTTAGTGCAAATAATCGTCATTATTCTTACAAACTGATTGACAGCAATTTTAAAAAGTAACAGTATCATGTTTTGAAAAAATGAACTCTTCTACACACTGTGTAGTCTTTGATTTGTACACGTAGCACATGTGTTTCGTAACTAGTAGAATTTCTTTCCAAAGTAAAATATGTTTTGGGATAAAGATCTTTTTATTAACAAGCCTGAAATATCTGTATATTTCTCTCTCCATTCTTTTTTCACTATGTAGCAATTATTAAATAAAAATATATTCCATCATCAAACCTTTTTTTTTTTGTGAAAACCATGCAAGTCCAAATACAAGTATCCAAATACAATACTGTTTATTTTAGTATTGAAACCAAAAGTGGGACCAACAGCAACGGAGAGAGGGACAGAAATAGTATCAAAACCAAAATCACCTTCAGTCTGCAAAGCTGCAAACACACACACACACACACACACACACACACACACACACACACACACACACACACACACACACACACACACACACACACACACACACACACACACACACACACACACACGCACACACTGGTACATACAGTATATGCCTTAGGCGTTCTTCTTTCATGTGTTTGGCTATGTCTCCACTGGCATCTCCAGTCCTCTATTCTGTCTTGTCTTCTTCCATTGGGCTATGGGCAAGAGTCGGGAACTACATTCAGTTGAATAAGAAGCAGGGTGTTATGTGAGATTTGTATTGTGAAAAAGCAATCACATCCTCCCTTCACACTCCTCCACCTTCAAACTCAACTCCTCCCTCCTTTCAAATTCTAGTCAGAAGACAGAAGGATCAGAGCCACAAGAGGCTTACTGGTCAAGCCCACTCTACTTCTCTTTAAAATATGAGATTAATTTGTCAAGAGGAGTGTGTGTGTGTGTGTGTGTGTTTGTATGTGTGATTGTCGCGTGTGTGTGTGTGTGTGTGTGTGTGGAAAGGAGTGCTGATGGAACTCACCTAGCTAGAGGGCTGAGACAGAATAATGATGATTTAAGTGTATGGTTATTGTGAGAACTTCACTTGTGTTGTTGTACTGGACTGTATAATGTACAGAGCTGCAACTAACAATTATTTTTATTATCAGTTACTCTACCAATTGTTTTCTTGATCATTGTTTGGTCAATAATGTGTAAAATGTCCATCAAAAGTTACCAGATGACGTCTTCAGATGTCTTTTTTTGTTTTCCCAGCAGTCCAAAACCCAAAGATATTCAGTTTACTATCTTAGAAGTACGGAAGCCCTGAGGGCAAGTGAATTTTTTCCCCCTTTTGCCAGGATCATTTCTCTAAGCTAAGGTTTTCTGCCAGAAAACCTTCTTGCCAGATATAAAATAAAAATAAAGAAAAAACATAAAGCAAGTTCACTAAGTCAAAAAAGAAAAAAACAGGATTCAAATCCAAGTCCACTAGGTGAAAGTCATTGACATATCCATCCATGATGACTTGCTTGATGTATGGACTTTGTCGCTCTTTATACTATCTCACCTGATTTCCTAAAGCCTTTCTGTCAGAAAAGGCTTTGCCAATTAAAATACATTTCTAGCCAAAAATAAAACATGACAATAACGTTGCATAACTTGCTAACACAGAATATTATGTACCTTGTGTTTACACTTTGAAAAATCCTGACCAAAAAAAAATCCCTCTCAGGGCTTCAATATGGATGACAAACAAAGGATAATATTCATGTTTAAAAAGCTGCAACCAGAGAAAATATGCCATATTTGCTTGAAAAATTGCTTAATTTGTTTTTGACTTGACTAATCAATTATAGGTTTAACCAGAATGGCACTCAGAGCACAGACCTCCACCAAGGTCAAGAGAAAAAGAATTCAAATTGATAGTAAACGATCCAGATCTGCCCCAAAATGTCATTGGTGCTTCCCTGTTCCATGCCCCGTCCCTCCACCAAGTTCGGTGCAAATCGTTTCAGGAGTTTTTGCGTAATCCTGCTGACAAATAAGCAAACCAACAAACAGACAAACAGAAAAGCAAACAGACACAGGTTAAAATGTAACATCCGGTGGCGGTAATTATATATACTACAAGGTGTTTCTTTTATTTTGTCCACCTCCTCTGTTTTTTCTGTTGGACCGTGTTACTATATTAGTGTTCATTTTATTCTGTCCACCCATGTTCTGTATATAGGACATGTGAAGTACACAAAACTGTAATATCTAAGTAGGCACACACACACACACACACACACACACACACACACACACACACACACACACAAGTTGACCGAGGTCACTTTTGGGGAAATTGCATAGACTTGCATTAATTTCCTGGAGAATTACCCTAACTCTAACGTTAACCACTCATCCAAAAAGCAGCTTTTTCCCAACTGGGGACATGGCCTTTGTCTCCAGTTGGACAAGCCGTCCCCAATTAACTGGTCTTTAGTCTGGAATTTGTCCCCAAAAGTAGCCTATGTAAGGGACACAGACACACACACATCTATAGTACACCCACACACTCTTGGCATACTAGCTCACACACACAGAGAAATCCGATGCACACCTACAGAGACACATTTCTCACCGTGAAATTTTTATTAATCAAGTCAGTGGACAACTTTAGAAGAAGAAAAATCAATTTTTGTTTCTTCCCCAATTTATTAGCACATAAATTGTCCTTCACTTCAAAGTGCACGCCTTGGCGTCGGTGTCAAAATAATTTAGTTAAAATCCATTATATTTGCGTTGATTTTATCCTGCTTTTGTTGACACAAAGGACACAGAGGGAGTAGGCGCCAGCCGGCTTTTACTGACAAGCTGTATGGCAGCATATCACCTTCAGTTAAATCAATACAGGGAAATTATCTGGGAAGGATTTAAAGAAAATCGGATATTCAGAAAAACGTCATCAGCCTGAAGAAATTTGATCATAAAGCTACCCACAGTTTCTTTAGTAGCTACTGTAACAAAGTCATTGGAAGTGAGTTGACCGCACACCTGCTGCACACTAGCCTTTAATGAAACATTAGCAACACATTATACACCTACATTTGCACCTCAAGACCGTGATTAATATCTCATTATGAATAAGTTGCATCTGCAGCTTTGTTGCAATCCTATGAAGTGATTTATGTAGCAACATAAAACATAGTGATAGTATACTGTACATCTCTCCTTCCAAACGAGTTCATCTGTTTCCTGCAGACTGGTAAATAGCCTCATGTGTATCATCAGTAATATTCATAGCTCTACTTTCTAGATGTTAATGAATTATTAACTCATAGAAAAGATGAATAGCTCCAAACTGGTGCTTGATGCATGTCTGCTGGAAACCATGTTTTATACAATACAGTACAGTACAGTATAGTAGGGTTCAGTATGTTTTGTAATACGTTGCAGGGGAGTTGTTTTGTTGTTAAGGTTAAATTTCAAATTGAGTCTTGATCCACCATGAACTCTGGGATGTATTTCAAGTATGCATATCATCTTCCAACTTGACTTCTAACTGTAGAGACACGTATTTTCTGCTGATTGCCAGCCAAAATGCCAAGCCAAACTGCACAAAGAAAAATGTTTTGAACAAAGAAATACCCAATATCTACTCCAAGAAAATCATTGCAGCTGTATGCAGCCCTTTTTTCAAGTAAAGCAAACCTAATACATGCTGTCTCCAGATGTAACAATCCTGAAATCCTAGATTTTACGGCATGCATTGCAAGCCACCCCGACCCGATGTGCCTGGAAAAGGAATTGTAGGGAAATTAATAATTTGTTCTCTTTAATGTGCTGAAAAGACACAATTCATCTGACAAGCAGCGAAATGAGAAATGCAAATTGTTAAGGGACATGCCCAACGCAGTTTTGCCTAGCAAATTTTTAGAAAGAAAAAGCTGCAACAGAAAGGAGATACAGGAAAAATGAAAAACAAAGCATGTTACAGTATATGAAGTATTGAGGAGAAAAGTGATTCAAATGACTCCTTGCCATTTCCTAAATGCAAATACATTTTACAGTATGTGCTATTGATTTCAAGCTTAAACGATTTGTTTATCTAGAAAAATGTGACTCCTCTTTTCACTGATATGCATCTCACACTTGCAGTATGGCTGCAAGTGTAGCTTGAGCTTCAGGGCTGAAAACATCACTTAAAATTCTAAGAACCACACATTCATCGGTGAATGTTTGATTTCTCTATGTTTCTCTGAGAGCATGGTTAACCAAACTGTATACCATAACCTTGAGGTGCATTCATGTTTTTCTGTACACTGAGCAGGCATATAGGTGAAATTTTACAAGCCCACACACATCTTTGACGCAGCAGCTCACAAAAGAGCACCACCAGGACCACAGTTTGTTCCTGACTGAGTCTCGCGGCCTTTGCGGAGCTGTTCCTCCCTTTGTTCAGAAGGGTTTTGCGGTGCAAAGCTGCTGAATGCCATCTGTGTCATTAGACTGCAAGAGGCCAGGAGAATCAGAGAGGAGGTGAGGGTTGAGAACAGATCTGAGGAGCAGGAGGAGCCACAGGGAGGACTCGGGAGTGAGGTTGGAGTGGGAACCTCATAAAAAATTTTCTTCCTCTCACGTACTCCTTGGTTTTTCCAATGTGACACGCATCACATTGTAATAGAGTAGATGGAAGAGGAGGAAGATTAGCCCACTTAGCATTCTGAAATCAATCTGTAATGCTGCTCAACAGCTACTAGTAGATCTTTTCAGCTACTCCTCTACAGGGCTAATTCTCTTTACTCGCTCATTTCTCTGTAATCAACAACTTCATAAAGGAGATGCGCAAGAAATACTGTCTAAATCGCTAAGTACCAAACCCAATTTCTGGAATCAATGGCATTGATTTATCAATTAATTCTGCATCTGTAATGCTGCCACTTTGCTTTGCTTTGGGCGTTGGAGGTTTTAGCGGTCAAATGCATTATTGAAAGAGGCTTTTTACCAAGCAGTGGCTGATGCTGAGAGCTTAGGAGGTTGTCAGTCTTGATGTAAAGCTTTATTTGCAAAGCGAGTTAGTGTGAACAGCCTTTTAGTCCTGCTAGGAGGACAGTGACATGTATTTATTTTGCGAGAAAGGAGGAATATCAAATGCGTTGAATAGAGCTCTGCCTTGTCAGGAATATTGATTAAGTGGTTTTTGGTTTGTGTGTCTCGCTCCGCGTGTGTCTCTGGGTTTTTGGTCAAATGCCTGTGTGACCCTGCAAGCGAATGTGGTGTTTTGCATGTGGATGCACGTAAGGGGCACATGTGCCGTTGCATATTTTTGTCCTTTTGTGTTTTTTGTTTGCTCCTCTGCCTTCTGGGGAATCATCAGAGGGCTTTAGATCAGAGAGAAGGAGAAGAAGTGGATATCATGAAAGGAGACCAGAAGTCTGGTAAGAAGCAGTGGGAAAAAAAAGTTATACCTTAGTTGAGATCTAAAAGAAAGAAGAAAAGTTTTAACTGTAGTCAAGATATAAAAACGGCCTTTGAAAAGTTAAAGCTTAGCTAGTCCCTCGCTCTAGGCCACATTCAGAGGGCATGAATAGTGTAGGACCTTATGGATTTCTCCACACTGCTCAGGCATGCAGTGATGATGTGGGATTTGACCCATGTCCACTATAAATAGTTAAATGGTCCAGGATAGGTTCCCAGCTCCTGACAGCCCCTCACTAGAACTGATCTGCTGCGCAAGTGGACACACACACACACACACACACACACACACTTGCTTTTTTTTTTCTGCGTCTTGGTCGCGCTTTCATTCCGACATGAGTGGGCACACATTCAGATTCGCTGGGCTGTTGTTTCACCTATGTGATTTGCTTTGTACATACATGCATTAACCTTGGGTGCTACCATGTGAGGAATAATAGAGCTAGGCAGTGCACTGGGAGCTTAATGGTAAAGGCGCTGCAATGGCACAGAGAAACAACGAGCAAGGTTTTACACAACACAGTCTTTTCTGAAAAGGCCTGTAAAGACTGTGTTGATTCTCTATGGCGTGTGGGTGTTCAAGAGTGTTGTTTGTCGGTAAGTGTGAATGCTGTAAGTGTGTGTAGGCGCAAGGGCACTGAGTGTGTGTCCGTTTGTGGTTGATCGCCAGTACGTGGCTCATCTCTGAATCTTATCAGGTTTACTGTATGTATGGTGAAGTCCAGGCCTGTGTGTGTCGGTTTGTATGGGTACACATTACAGTATGTGTTCTGCTGGTAAACTCGGCATTAGCAGCATGAGATTTCAGGCTTGGCCAGCTATGAAAGCAGAACTACGTGATGAGAGTGCTGCCGCCGCCCACAGATAGCTACCCCTTATCCACTAATTAAAACCCTCTATCACTCTATGTCCCACTTGGCAATCTCTCTATCCTTCAATTCCTCTCATTTTCACTGTGAACACTCTCCATCTCTCATCATCTATCCATCACTCTCTTTATCCTTGTTCTCCATTCATCCCTCCCTTCTTCCTCTTGCCAGGTGCAGAGGGCTCCCAGTGGGCGGCGTACTGTTTTGTTGTGTTTCGGGTGTTTTAAGTATAACAGGGTCCTGTGGGTCCTTCAGGTCCTCTCATCTGAGGTGTCCCTCTCATATGCCTGAGGAGCCATGGTGGTACTAACGAATGAAACAGATAGATTTTTAAGCCCTAACCCCCCCCCCACACACACACACACACACACACACACACACACACACAGTCTCTTCCCACACACACACATACACCCTCACTCCAGGAGAGGCATCTCTCTCTGACAGCTTACTGTTTACTCCCGAAGGACCTGTAGCCTGGATCTGCATTTCCAGCTACAGACTGCGCCTCCATGCCTTCTGATGATTAAGCCATCGTAATGGTCGACAAAATGAACACCTACAAACAACACCGGGATTGTTATGACTTCACTTTGGAGCATCTGCAGCGGCAAATTTATGCTTTAGCGTGAATGTATTTCTCAAGGTTTCTCATCGTCATTCCTGTGGCTTGCAAGGCCTGTTTAGTGACTGGGATTAGCTCGTCTCTGTGCAAACAAGCTTCTTGGAAATGTGTAAAGGCCAGAGCTAACAAAGAAAGGAGCTCCCTATTCACTGGGGGTCTCCAGGCTGTTATGAAAATAAGACCTTCTCTGCATGGTGGAAATGTATTTGTAATCCTGGAACTATACTGTATCAATAATCTGAGGAGCTAATATTGTTGGATGGCACTCTGCTCTCCCCATCCTCGTTTATTTACTGATGTGAAACTCAATTTCTCTGCCTCTGCCTGGCCCCAATCCTCTCTCTGCCTCCCTCCTTTTTCCATTTTTCATGCTCTCTCTTCTTGTTCGTCATGATTTCTGCACATTCATTTGAGATTGGAAAGTGTAAATCAGTTTTGACTTTGACTTGGACTTTTTTTGTCCTCATGGTCCTTGCCTTTACACATGACAATCTCCGCTGTGCTGTTTGTGTTATTGTCGTTGATGTTGGACATTTTAGGGAACCCCGCCCCACTGGAGATGACTTGGAGCATAAATCCTGTTTAAAAGCAACTGTGTATGTGAGCCTCTATCACTTCTCTAAGCAGATTTGCAAAAACAGCTCACTGGTCTATGGTTGCACTGTCTGAGTAAATGGACGGATAGGAGGGGATCAAGTGGGTGAAGTGTCCCATTAGATATTATTGCAACTGTGTAGCCATGGATTATCACTCCCGTGTGGTTGTATGTGTATATGACTCTGTGTGTGCGTGTGTGTGTGTGTGTGTGTGTGTGTGTGTGTGTGTGTGTGTGTGTGTGTGTGTGTGTGTGTGTGTGTGTGTGTGTGTGTGTGTTTGTGCGTGTGAAAGAGGGAGTGGTAAGAGACAGAGAGAAAAGGGTTTGTAGTGGAGGAGGGGGGTAACAATGTAATGCGAAGCATGTGTTTCACTCAGTGTTGTCACTTTGTATTAATTTTAGACAGAGTGGTGAAGAGTTCATTACACACTGATGAATTATAGATTAGAGTTGAATTAGAAATAAAACCACACAATGACATATACATACATTGTCACTGCATACAACTACTCACTGCTAATCAGTTTGTAGTGCAAACAAATTCACGAGATGACTTTCAATTGTATCTTTATGGCTTTTTTTTAATTTTGCTGTATTTTAAGACAGCAGTCTATCAATAAATGAGTATTCCATTGAGTGCACATACAGTGCAGCACTGTGGTTAATACAGTAGGTTGGAATGCATTAATCATTGAAGTCTATGAATTTTACATTCTTTGCACCCGCATGGAGACGATTAAGATCAGTTGTTAGTCACTGGCAGTACAGTGATGCAATCAGTTATGCATATAGTTAGCTTCACTAAGGGATGCCTCAGTGCACCATGCAGTCCCCTGCTTGACACATGCATAAAAAAATTATGAGGGATATGATACAAATGTTGTAGTAAAGGTTTCGAAGATGTTGGTATTAAACATTTATTCTAGCATGATGCTAATTATTCCAACATCCTCAGACCTTTCTAAGGCCATCCTTGTGTGTTTTCTATGAATAGTAACTCATAGCTAAGCTATGGTTCTCGCCTCACCCCAAGGTGGTCATTCCTCAATTGCAAATCTAGGCTGGTCTTGTGCTCAGGTGGCACATGCTAACTTGTCCTACAGAAAGCCCATGTTCTGTTTGAAGTGAGCTTGACTCTAGGAAAAACAACCTCCAGGTTTTGACATCAAAACCAAGAATCAAACCCCCTAATGGGAACCCCACTGTGGGCTAGAATTAGTGGGAATAACCCCCGCCAGCAGGCTTACTTCTCTAAGTGCAGGCGCCTCAGAGGATGAGATGGAGGGTAGAAAGTGTGTAAGGTAGGGGAGGAAGAGCATGGATGAAAGGGGAGGAGGAGGGAGAGCAGATGTGGACTGGTACCAGAAAGAAGGATGGTGAGAGAGTAGCGAAAGAGGGGAAGGGATTAACCAGGAGAGAGGTGTGCTTTAAAGGAAACCAGTCAGTATTTCACATTGCACTTGTCACCATAACACGTCAATCAAGCAAGACTACTTGTACTAAGCAAAATGTTCACTCGACGATTTGTGTATGTTCACATTCATGACGGGGGAACAAGATGGTGCTCCTGTGTGCAGGATTGCATGCTTTCATTCTTGCGTGTAAGCATGTGACAGACATAAAACGGGACAGAGAGCCTCTGTAGAGACAAACAGCAGTCAGTGCCTGCAGCAAGCTCAGAGCTCGCAGGGTAATGTATACTCGCTCCTTGCCGTAGCAGAGAAAAGGTGACACCAGTCAATCCCTTTCTGACAGGGCAGCTGAGATAATAGCACGCTTTGATTCCTTGCAATAACTCCTGCCATTCAAAATAAAAGGTATCATGATTGCAGGGAACCACAAGTGTGTGTGTATGCGTGTGTGCGTGTGCGTGTGCGCGCGTGTGTGTGTGTCTGTGTGTCTGTGTCCTCGGAGCTTATAGTATGCTGCAGTATTGCTAAGATAATTAGATGCAAAATGTGGTTATGTATTATAAAGGCGTTGTTTGGTTATGTTATTGTTACCATTAAAGAGAAAACACGAGAGATGGATGGAGGGAGAGACAAGAGCAGAGCCTTTACAGATCATCTGCGCCGTGATAATGTCTGCAGGGGGTGAGTGTGTGCTTGTGTGGGATGATTGTGCGAGCAACTTGGCCCATTTTTTTGACTATTCGCTGTCAGGGGTCAGTGGGCTGTCTGTGTGTGTTTCTGTGTGTGTGTGTGTGTGTGTGTGTGTGTGTGTGTGTGTGTGTGTGTGTGTGTGTGTGTGTGTGTGTGTGTGTGTTTGTGTGTGTGTGTGTGTTTGTGTGTGTGTGTGTGTGTGCATGCAAACAGGTCCGTGCGTGTGAGTTTATGTGGGGAATGAGGAGGGTGAGTGTGAGGCCAGAGGAAGGAGTCTTTCGGGTGGAATAAAAGCGTTACTGCAGTGGTAGAAAGGTCAGCTGTAAACTTGTATCAGAATAGTGGTGATCACCCTGTGCTGCAGATCTCTGAGGTATTGAGCAGGCACGCTCTAATGGCTTTGATATATGGACTACGGGACTCCCTGAAGAGGTCAATACCGTAGCACTTTGTCTCTATGAGCAATGACCCTCTCAAGCTCCATTTAGAAGCTTTATATCTGCAGGAAATAGGCTGGAAAGGCCTCGGGCAGGGCACGTTGAAAGAGAACTAATATGAATGAAGTATTTTCTAATCACTTCTTCTGTCCTCTAATCATCGTCCCAATCAATCATTAGTTATGGCGGTATAAGCATATTGCACCGGACATTATCAGAAGTAGATTGTGATGTGGTTGAGAGAAGAACAAGAGAATATGAGTGGAACAGAAGAGCTAAAAGAACTGATTTATCACAACTGTATTCGGGAGGGCACTGACAATAAAGACTGGTTTCTAATAGTATTTCATCATTACTTCAGAATCTAGTGGGTCACAGTGTTTAATGACAATGACAAACGTGAGACTCAGCTACAACTTTGTTGATTTACTCGCAACTTGTCAGTGTTGTCTGTAAAAGAGAGATAAAGCTTCAGTAGATTGAGAAAATGGAAACCACAGCCGACAGAACAGAGAGCTGTATTTGATTTTAGCCAATTTCTCTTCAAACGCATCTGGACATAATGGCCACCATTGCAGTCCCCTCTGAGGGTACTGATTTGGAACAAACCTTTGGTGAAAGGAGCCAAATACAGTTTATGAATGTCCACTGTAATTGGAATGAGCACATGTTGCAGTATTGTTCCACTGTGTTCAATAACAGACTTCTTTTGCTATTTTTCTCCTCTACCCTGCTTGTTCAATCTCCTTTTTCCTTTCATTTTCCTCCGCTGACCCGTCCCTCTTCCTCCTCGCTGTCCCCACTACCTTTCGTCTCTTCCCCTCCACCTTTCTGCCTGCTTCCAGACTCTGTGCTCTGTGCTGTGGCTGTGCTGAGTGACTAAGTGGAGCGCTTCAAGCCATGGAGGAGATGGACAGTAAACCCTACCAGCCATTGTCTAAGGGCCGCCATGAAATGGAGATGTCCTACACCAGCTCATCTGATGAGAGTGAGGACGGCCGCGCCCACCACCGCTCCTACACTTCCCGCGAAACCCTGCCCGACTACACACATGAGCTACGCCTCACCCTCGGTTCACACCGGGAAAGACAGGGCAACTACAGCCAACCCCAGCCAGGTACCATGCCTATCACATTCTTCCGCTGGATGCATTTACCTTTAAATATATGTTCACATTTGCACACTTACTGTAAATGGATATTGGCACAAAAAGACATACATATAGGCAGGCCCACATAAATGCGCAAACAGAGCTTTTTAGAGGAGGTCTTTAAAAGGGCCTATGTGAATCACCTATTACAGTCCACAATGAGCCAGAAGGACAGTTGGAGGCAGCAAATTACCTCATCCCCACGGAGGTGATATTTCTCTCACACAGAAAGTAGGTCAACCCCAAAACCTCTCCTGTCTCACCTGGGGTGGAACCCTTCATTACATAAACACTCACAGATACAGAAACAGGTGGACATAGGCACATGTACAGACGCACGTGGACACATACACACCGAAAAATTCTTCCCTGCCGGTGACAGGAGGAGAAATGGGCCAGCGCCTGCTGTGATGGATGGCCTTTATGCAGGTCATGTGTAGTGTTAAGAGAGAAGCCACACCTCTTCAGGAGCATGCCGCTGTGCAGGGTTCATCGTGATCAATAGATACTTTTTCCGCTACCCCAACCTCCTGTTACTCTGCAAGACCTATCCACCATGCTAACAAGCAACATTAACCATTCATAACAGTTACAACTCCTGACAAGCAGGCCGCTCAAGGGATTTCATGGTTTGAATGCCACCTGCTACGGATTTTTTCACATTGTTCGCCATGCACCAACCCATCGATGGCCATTAGGCATCGTCATGTTGCTTGGATGTCTTCCACAACATTGTGATGTCAAAGAGCACTTGCCTTTTACAACAGTTACTTAGCCTTTCTGTTTCCATAACAAACAACATCCCCTGCAATCAGTGTCATATGGTAATGCGCAAAAAACCCCCCAAAGCAGCCTTTGAAATGTCAATGGCAGCCGGTTCTGCGAAGCACATCTGTTCATCTTTGGGCAACAGAGCTATATATAGTATACCCTACCTAAGTAACCAACTGTTAAGGAGGGACATTGCCTCCAGTGACATTTTTAATGGATTACGGTGTTCCTGACAAAGATCAGCCGATTCATTTCTCTTCTAATTCCCCACCCATGTTCTTCATATTTTCCTTCATCGTTTTGAACTACTGTATCTTGCCCTCTCCTCCTTTCCTTTCTCTCTTTTTGCACCTGGCTGTTTATTTTCTGTAATATTACAAATTCCTCTCTGTCCAATTGACCCAGATCATCCCTTTTCTCTGCAGTACATTGCTCAGTCTCTACACAAAGTCTCTTTCTATTAGAAAGATACTATTGATAGATGGATAGTTAGTCGGCTAGATCCACTGCTCCATTATTGATCTTCAGCCCAGAAGAGAGCTGACCAAAATAATTAGTTTTTTACCCCTGTTAATTAACATAAATTAATTAATTCACACATTCCAACATTCTGTTTACAAAGCCAGAAATTAGTTACAGTATACATGTTTGAATTATTTACAAGCAACAGTCTTAAAGGAATTGAATCATTTGAGTATATATGGACATTTTAGCACCTACTGCATGAAGTAAAATTCTATTTAATAAATGACATACATTTTAACATGAAGCTAAACACAAGGGCATATGTTTAATTTCAGATGTGGTGTGGACACAACACAACAAGAAACCCCTCCCCTTGCCCGTTTGGAAATCGAGCCTTAGTGAAGGATATGTCCCCCTTCACCAGTGCTAATTGCACCCTTTGATAAACAGAATTTAGATGTGTTTATCTTCCTTTACATCCAGGACTGCATTACAATGATACTTACAACATTGGGTTAAAGTAGTGATAAATATATAAATAGACAATTTTTTACCGAAATGAGTTTGGAGCAGCGGACTGTAATGGCAGGAAATGGGTTACTCAGACAAATGATTTTTCCCTGCTAAAATCTCTTCTCGTGTTATAAATTTGTTTCAAAACAAAATAGTTAGACGACTTTTCAGTTAACAGTCGATCCATGTTTGTTTCCACGAGGAAATATCCTATTTGCTCTAGAAATGCCCTCTTGCAGCCAATTTGAGCTAAACAGAAGTGTGTAGTGGTGACCAATCTTGCGCCAGTTTAATTCCAGCAGAACAGTGTTTCAGCCATAGTTGGTCTTGACCCCATCAAACAGGCACAGCAGGAATCATCGCTGGTCAATGGAGTGGTCAACAGGACTGTGGCTTTTATTGAAACACTGGTTCATGTTCTGAGGACCTGACCTAAAACAAATATTAACTGCACTAAGTGAGAAAGTGAGGAAGTCTGTCTTTCCTTCCTCTGAATTCAGTGGAGTCTATATAGTACCTGGCTACACTGATATCTGTATAGATTTCAATTTATGTCTTGATTTCTTTAAAATTACATCAGTTCCATCACTTCCACTTATATATTCTCAGCAGAAAACTCAAATTTACTCAACTGCCTCGGCAGGAAAAAAAAAAAAAAAATTTGAACTCAATTGATTTGAATTGAATTGAAGTGTAACCAGAGGACTAACACAGTATATCTGATGTTCTCAGATAACAGGTTGATGCTTGGGATTGGAGGGCGTTTTAATACCTGAAAGCATATGAGGCTCAATTTTTCTCTCAGTCTGAGTCAATATTAATAAGGTTTGATCTTTATCTGATCTCTTCACCCTACCAAGGAGAATATAGATGAGATTAGTGCTCTGTTTGAGCAGCAGTTCAATACATCTTGAGCTCAATAACACACATCAGGCAGCCTGAGCAGGATATAGCTTCACTGCAAATGGTTAAGAAAAATCAAGGATGGCATTTTGATTTGGACTCCTGCTGAAAAACTTTTAATAAGTGCTTGCTCAAATAACAGCCTGTCTCTTGACATAATCTGGGAGGTGTTCAGTATTTGGCTTGTAAGTGCCTCTCTCTAACAAACACCTGGTCAACTTAGTTGCTAAAGCAAATAAAAACACATGCCAATATTAGAGGCTTTACGGCTCCATATTTATGTGATCTCAATCTGCATGTCTCTCCCTCCTCCTTTACTGTAGATATAGACTTCTGCAAGGCTGGCCAGATGAGGAGCCCAGACTACCACATCCACCAACAGCAGCAGCAGCAGCAGCAGCATCAGGAGGAGGAGGAGGAAACGTTGTGCTCTGGACCGGTCGCTCACGTCCACAGCCGTGCTTACTCCCTGGGCGTGGGCTCGGACGTGGACACTGAGCCCGAGGTGGACCCCTCTCCCGCTCACGGCCTGCAGCACATGTGGATGCGCGGCCTCAAGTCAGAGCAGAGCTCCTGCCTCACGAGCCGCGCCAACTCTGCCCTTTCTCTCACTGACACAGAGCATGACAGGAAGTCTGAGCCTGACAATGGTGAGTGTAAAAAGTCTCTTCTTACTCTATAAGGTGAATGTCCATCACTATTCAAAATGCCCAGGGGAGCTAAAATTTATTTTAGCAGATAATGGAGAGCACCTTTGATGATTCGTTTTTGTGCATGTAAGTAGCATGCACCATTTTTCTCCTTGACTGTATTTCACATTACATCCTCACAGTCCAATTATTGGAAAGAGAAAAAATTTCTGGCTAACAAATGCAAAGAAAAACAACATATAATATCATAACTTTTTTCAAGGTTTAAGTTACAGCCTTGGGCAATTACATGATTGAAACTCTCAGTTCTTGAACTAATGCTAAGTTCGTCTCTCTTTGAAAACTCTTTGATGTGACTTAATACAGAAAAATGTGCTATTGGTTATTTAGTCTCTGAAGTGAGCTCATATTGGAGGTGAAACTGGGGGTGACTTAGAATGGATTTTGAGGAAAGTCCGGTGACGAACATCCACAGCATATCGCGTGGAAAAGGATGAATATCCATCGGAAGCGGAGGCAGATTTTGGTTTAAGGCTTTGAGGAAAAGGAATTGTAGGGGTCGGAAATCCACAGTACCTGACTGGCTGCCTGAGGGCAGCTGACGACCGCCTCTGTGTGAAGACTATAGCCGCGAAGGAAGGAGAAGTTGAGAGGCGGGGGTGAAGATATGGGGCAAACTAGAGAAGAGTCTGGGATGGTGCCAGCTATCTGTCTCGCACTGCTGGGCTTGGCTGGGCTCCCTGCAGATGGAGAGTTAGTTAGAGGTGCACACAAACAAAGACAGAGCTCTCCAACCCATCCCCAAGGGCGCTGTCTGTTTATATGCCGCAAAAAAGGTGGAACGTATTCAGTGGCTGAAATAAGAAAAGGGTGATAGAGAAAGAGAGAGGGAGAGGGAAAAAGGAGAACTAGAGAGGGGAATAATAAGAGACAGGGAGAGCAAAAAATGCTAATGAGAGAATAGAAATGGTAATGTAATGGTATAATTAGAATGAGAATAAAACGGAATGAGTGGTTGAGGGTAAAACAGGTGAAGGAGAAGCTGATTTAGAGTGAGTGCTGGAAAAAGATGGTGGGAAAAGGGGAAGACTTAGACAGGGGAAGACAGGGACCATGCAAAGAAGGGTTTAGGATGTGCCTGTTTATGTTTGGGATGCACCCAGGGGTGCTGTTTAATGACAGCCAGATTGGACATGGAGTCAGCCTTGTGCAAAATCACAGGGTGGAAGAGGAGAGAGAGTGAGTGTGAGAGAGAGTGGGAGTGCTCGCAGCATTACACAGTAATCAATTTGTGATGGCTGTGTGCATATGGACCAAAGTTATTACCATTTGAGAAGAGGGACTCCATCTTTATCCGGGGTCAGAATGAAAGTTGCAAAAAAGGGGGAGGCAGATGGGCATGCAGCAGAGGAAACAGAAGCAAATGAGGATGGATGAAGTCACAGAAGTGAGAGGAGAGGATTAATATGTTCAAAGCATTTGGCTTTACTGCTACAATGCACCAGGAAAGCTGGTTTATGTGTGGATTCCATATGTCACATGAAGAGCTGTACAGTATGTCCTCTGGCTCTCCGAACCTTGACGCAATGTCTTTCAAGAGCATGCTCCTCCTTTTGCTCACCGTTTCGTCTGTGCTTTTTTTCATTGGTATCCTTTCATTGGTATCCTTTACTTGACAAGGTTTTTTCCTTCCCCCTTACCGACACCCCATTTATTCTCATCCTCTTCCTGTCCATCTCTCTCTGACACGTGGCCAGGTGTGTCCATGCGTGGCTTCCTCTAATAGGAAATGCATTATGGATGTCACATATCTCTCCATCAGCACAACAAAGTCTTATATGCCCCTCTGTTCTCAGTGATAATGAAAGTTAGAGCCACTCACAAAAAGATGTTTGCGTAAAGGGGCTGAAATCAAAAAGCTAACGTCCCTGCCAAAATGAAAGTGCATTTTAAGTCAGCCCGACCTTGCACTCCCTTTGTCTTCAGAGCTCGCCCCCTCCCAAACCCATTAATGATGTCAGCTTCAAACTGGCAGGAATCCTTTTGTTCCTGGTCTGATTGAAGCTGACAAGTCAATTTAGTCAGTGTGTGTGTTTGTTGTGTTTTTAAGTGTGTATATCTGTGTGGATTTGAGTGTAAGAAAAAAATATAAAGAGGGAGTGACAGATTAAGAAAGAGAAAAGGAGAAAGAGATTCAGCTCGTGTTTGAAGCCAGACAGATGTCTGTCTTTATTTCCTTTCATGTGCGTTTGTGTGTCTGTGGGATAGGGTGGTGGTGGTGGTGGTGGAGGTTGGGGGGGGGACGCATGTCCAACTCTGACACCCCCTTTGAGGAAGGCTGTGGGCATTCTTGAGCACCAGTCAGACCTGCTGACAAACTCGGGAAGGCGTCAACACCCTGAATTCAGGACAGTGCACCGTTAGAACGGGGAGATTGGCAGTAGAAAGACATAGTTCAGCTAGAGTTTACTGGTGACACACATACGCACACACATCCACAGTATGGCCAGAAATATGTGGACACCAATAGTTATGTTAGAGTAACCATGTCATTCCAACAGCAACTAAGTATCAAACTAATATGCTTCTATGTGAGGAGGCTTTCCACAATATTTTGGAAACTGGTTGCAGGGATTTGTTCCCGTTCAGCCCAAAAGAGCATAAAGTGAGGCTGGGCAGTAAAGTTGGGTGGTAAGGCCTGACTCGCAGTTCCAGTTCATCTCATAGGTTTCGGATGTGGATGAGGTCAGGGCTCTGTGCAGACCACCAAATTCAAAACTACACTAAGCCAAGTAAACCACTAAAAGTACAAAATATGAGTATTTAGGTGAATACATACATATACATACATTTTGATACCACTCTCTTGTCTGTGTGCTTGGTATGGAGCCCAAGCTAAGAGGCAATTAATTTATTAGCATAAAAACTGGAGGAACTGAGAAACTAGCTATATATATATATATATATATATATACATATATATATACGTACACATGAAAGCGGCATCAATGGCTGTATCTAACGCTTGGCAAGAAAGCGAATATTTCCAAAAATGTCCAATTTGAAAATCCTCAGTCTTGTTCACATTTACCCCACTGACAATGAAGCTCATAGACTGGGTTTGGAGTGGTGAAAAAAAATGCTGCGAGAAAGAGACGAGGAGGGCTGATGAGAGAGTGAGAGAGACAGAGAGAGGGAGGGAGCAGATAGATTTGGTGTCAGTCTTCTGAATTACTGCAGTGTGGAATAAAACCTACATTAAAAAAAAACTACATTAGCTGTATTATCTGGGAATATAATGAGATGCTAATTAATTGACCACTTTTTCATTAGTTTAATCAGTTGCAGATTTACTCTAGCTTATTGTCTATCTTTTTAGCTTATCTTTTTTTCCTCCACTTTTGGGATTGACACATTGGCATGTAGCAAACAGCCTCCTGGTTTTACATCACTGCACTTTTCACAAATCATCCGCGGAGCCGAAAGGGTTCTAAAGCAACTGCAAACAGCAGTCCAATGAAAGGCACTATCACTCATTACGGTAGATAACATTCTGTGCTAATATGCAAATGTCTGTGTAATTACCATGGCCTGAATAAGCACATGATTCTGATTGGCCAGAGGACGTCCATTACTTTTTAAAAACTTGACAACTCCCTTATAACTGTCTGATCACAGTGCTAAATTAATACACTAGAAAGATTTAAGTGTTCCATTTCTGCCATATACTGCAGATAATGGTTTGAAGAAAATGGGTTTTCATATTGCCTCAAACATCTACAGTCCCCAAGTTAGCAATCAAGCTTTATGAAAGCAGTACTGAAAAACATGGTTCAGTATGGATGTTATCCACCTACATCAAGCCATGTTAGCCCTCATCTTTTGGTCTGACCGCGCCATGACACTGTCTCTATATCACATACATGACGGGACAAAATTACATAAAACAGCACTAAAATATAACCCAACAGATATAAATAAATAAAACTGTACATTAGTATTCAGTTTATTTTTGGTATTATTTTTATTAGCAGGTTGATAGTAGATGAATATTCCAAAGCAGCATTTTGCTAAATAATATTAAAACCCTAACCATAAGTGAATGGATACAAACTAATTTCAACACAAATGCAAGCCTCATTAATTTTAATCAGTTATGAATTCATTTACAGTTGACAGCTTGTACCTCTTGAATTCAATTTCTTCAAACAAATTTTCTACCAAGTATTAATTTCTTTGTTCATGTGTGAAACATGCATTTTTCAAATGCGGACTTGTCCAAGAGGGATGACAAAACTGCCAACAATTTACAAGTATCTGCTTCTCAAATCTTAAAATTTACTGGTTTTCACTATCTTATATCTGTGAAAATTGAAACCATTTGGGATTTGGACTGTTGGTCCAACCAAACAAGTAATCTGACAACATTACAAACATGATTAATCGTTTAATCAAAAATAATAGTCACATTATGTGATAAAGACAATATTGTTGGTTAAACAAATCAAAAATATACTTTAAATGAGAAAATAGCAAAAATCTCTGTCACAAATCCTCATTTGTTAGAATTTGAAAATGTTTTCAGTATGTTTCAACTGCATTGCACACTTACTGTTAATTCAAAATGTAGAGAACGGGGCCAGAAGGCTTCTTTCAAATCTATTCCCAGTAATTTCCGTTTCTCTTAATATGCTTGTCCAATAAATGGAGGATAAGCAAAATGAATGTCCTCTGCCCTGAACGGGTGGGAAAGTTACTCTGTAACAGAGTAGATGCCTGCCAGGTTTATACTTACCAACACTAAATGAGCCATATTACCCCAAAAATAGATTGCTGCCATTAGACCTTCAACTAAAAGTCATTTCAAATATTTTTTCACAGTGTAGCTGTTGTCCTTGCCTTGAAATAAGACAAGCATGAATGTTACCTTAAACATAAATGTTACATACTGGCTATAAACTAGGTTGTTTGAGGGCCTCAGGGACTGCACAATGTCATAGAGGGCTCTCATATCCTTTATAAACATGGTCCATTATTTTTTTAATGATGTGCCAAAGTTTTGCAGTCAAGTTTGGCCAAGCTGTGTTCAAGTAAGTGTTGCAGAAGGTTAGCAAGGGCATGGAGACAAAGGATGGGAGAGTGGAGTGGAAAACTGACCTTATGGTTTAATGAGCAAGTATAAGGCACAGAAAAAGACAAAAAGAGAGCACAGAGAAGATGGGAAGACAAGAGAGGCTCACACAAGACATTGCACAAGATATTGCAGAGCCATTATCAGAACATCCTGGCGAAGTTTAGCTTTTAGACTAGTTTTAATTTTAGCTAGAAGTGACTTGACAGGTATCATAGCTATTTCATGTCATTAAACATTTAGATAGACTGATGGAACCTGGTGAAATAGCAACAGGTGTTACACAGAGTTAGATTTCAGATGGGAATCAGATTTTCAGGATTTCTCTACTTTATGATGCAATTCTGACATTTATTAGGAAATCTGGACATTTAATTAGATAGTGAGGGAATTACAAATGTTTCATGTAAGCTCTCTTTTCCACAAGTGTCAGATAGGAACATTTAAACAATGTGAATGAAATGGGTTTTATGTGTTTTTCCTCCTTCTGATGTTGGAAGACACAAATCTCCTTTTGGCAGCTCTGAAGCCGTGATAACCACAGCGGGCTCAGGAAACTACAATACCCTGAGAGACACAGACATCCGCAGATGTGCCAATACAAACGCACATATGGACACGCACAGACACTCAAGCTGCATCCTAGTGTCTCCTCTAACCTCCCCGGTGTGTTTTGTATGTGCGTGCAAGCAGAGGTCTAAGTGGCAACACCAGGCAAACAGCCCTGTACTTTAACTCCCTTCTTGCCTTCCCAAGGCCCAAGGGGTTTTGCAGGAATGGATTTGTCTATTAGCTCGTAAAGAACATTGCTCAGTGCCATATCGATCATCTGAGCTGTAACGTTTAGGGTCTTTAAGTTGTAGAGTTGATCTAGTAGTACACGGACTCCCCTGGCTATTTTACCAGAGTGAGAGATGATCAACTTAACCCTGGTGCTGCGCTTGGCCAGAGGAAACGCTATAAACACGTCCGCTGGAGCCAGAAACTGTTTTTATTGAAATGCCCATTCAGCCATCCAGGAGAGGCCGAAGAGCTCCCATGAATCCACCTGGTGCCGTATTGTAGCAGTAGTGCCGCTGTGTGGTTTTCCTCGTCTTTAATAGCAGTCTTATCACATAGTTAGCCATGCAGTCTTCTGTTCTTGACAAGCTGTCAGAATGTCGGACCCCGCCCTGTTGTCCTAATGATGGACCTTTACAGCTCACTGATCCAAAAGAAGACCTACTGGACTGTGCTACTGGTTGACGGGGGGTTAGGGATGTGTGCTCATGTGTTTGTGTGCTCGAGGGAAAGACAGAAAGAGAGAGAGAGATATAATTTTCTGTCTTCCTCTCTCTTTCTCTGTCAATGCTTATGCCCCTCCTGCATTCTCATCTTGCTGCCATGGCAACAGTCATCAAATCAGAACATCAGCCGTAGCTTTCATCTCACGCTGTCCACTGGCTGCCTACAGGCTGTCTGTATACATAAACTCTGTGATGTTTCCATCACAGAGTCCAGCCGCTACTCGCCATGTTAATAAACGGTCACATCCCGCACAATTCCGAGATCACCTACACAGCAGTGTGGTGAGGGGCGAGCTGATTTTTTTTTAATGAACAGCTGAATAAGCGGGCTTAAAACTGTTTTCAGCTCCCAGCACTGTTGGAGTATTAAAATGAGAGGAGAGCATGGTGAGTGGCACATGAATAAGCTCACAGCAGAAAGGAACAATAGCCCTGAGAATGTACCGAGAGATTAGTGCAAATCAGAGTGTTCTGCAGTGGGGGAGAGAGGCTGAGAGGACACAAAGTTGTCTGTATGGACACACACACACACACACACACACACACACACACACACACACACACGCTCAGATGCCCACAAATGCTAGTACTGTCTTGTGTTCTGTGTATTTGTGTGAGGGGCCAGAAGGGTATGTATTTTGGAGGGGTTGTAATAAATGCAGCCACAACACAGCTGTATTGACAGTGAAATGGTTGCCGTGGTGGGAAAGAAGAAATTTAAGTTTCAAAATTGAAATTTCCTTCTGTTTTTTCTGTTACCTGAGGTGTCTCTGTGCAAACATAGACAAAACATGCTGGTTTCTATGAATGGACAGCTAGAAAGCCTAACTGAACAATGAGGGATAAAGGAAAGTGATGGAAAAAGAAAGGTAAGCAAATCAAGATCTGCACAATAATCCTCAGTGTGCACGAATGGGACCTGTCACTGAGCAGGCTTCTGCTCATCTGAATAACGCACCTACAGGTTCATTATTATTCTTATAATCACAATTGCCATCTGAGCTTGCGTAGGGATTTGAATGCATTTGCCAAGAGGATGTCAGTGATTGTAGTAATGACAGTGTAGTGGTTTCCCTGCCATTAACAATCGCTGCCATTTTAGTTTAACTGCTTGTATTAATGGCTGCTCCACCGTCATAGCCATTGTGGTACTGCCAGGGAGACTTCTGCCATGGCTGCATCAGTGCCAGTGTTAAAGGCTGCCATCACAGCCGTGGTGCCAGTAGTAAAAGCTGTTGTTACATGGCACAGTGCCCTAAGCCTGTCAGACCTCCAGGGTGTGTACACCACCTGTCATTATCAGCTCTCAGCCCTGGCAGCTATGGACAGATAATGGTCCACTGGGTCTCACCCAACAATCTGCTGACCAGTATAAGTGCTGCTGCTTGGACGGCTGGACACCTACACACACACACACACACATACCCATGTGTGCGCGTACACATACAGTAGGTGAACACAAAAACATGAAAGTGCTCAGGCGTGCACAGTCTTCAGAACATATTGTCCACATCTAAAAAAAAAAAAAAGAACTTTTTAAGTGAGGTATGAGGTGAAGCATAAAAATAAATGAAACAAGACTAGCTCAAAACTGGTATGGGGCTGGACCACCCTTTATCTGTTTGCTTCTCTCCTACTCTCTTTGCTCACATATACAGTATTTTAATACAGCCAATTCCCAATTCCCAATAAAGATGTTTTCATTTACATGTTTTTCTGTTTCTGTTGTCAGACTACAGAACAAGTATGAAATATTGACTGAAACGCAGCCCATTAAGACTACTTGTTAACCAGCTGTCACATCAAAGCCATTTCCAAGTTGCTGCTCTGCACTGCTAAAATCCGGATTTTATAACCGACAAAATCACCGTACACAAAAGTTAAAGACAACGGCTGTGCTGTGGTTTCGGCTATATTTACTTTTAAAATGATCACTCACAGAGCACGTTAGAGGCATATTCCCATCTATGTCAGCCGCCATGCGGTCAATCAGATCAGACGCATAGAGAGGTGTGCCTGCAGAGGGAAAGCCCTATCTCGTACTCGCGGGGCAATACTGGCGACTCTCTTCTATGGAAAGTAGCTGAGGTTTGTCCAAAAAGTTGCTAAATTTGTCACCAGGTGCTTTTGTGAAAAAAAAGTCGCTGAAAGTCCATAAATCTAGCATAAAAGGCGCTAAGTTGGCAACACTGAATGTAAAAGCCCCCTGATGACGAAATAGAAAGTGTCAGTGCCAATTCATTTTGAAAGAGCAACGGCCAATGGGGAAGCTCCATCACTCGGCCTGCCGACAAATTGTGTAACTTCATCACTCAGTCAGTCACGGACATTCGCGCTTATAGGGCTGGCCCCGCTATTGCGGACCAGCCACAAACTAGTGATATATGAGCCTATTTCACTCTGCCGTGGGATTGACTTCTACTCACTGGAGAATTGTCTATATGATTTATTGGATTGGATTGCAACCTTTGTCAAAGGCAGCTTTTAATTGAAAAAAACCACAACAGGACGTTGGAAAGCCATTAATTGTTACGGTTAATTAAGGTAAACATT
This sequence comes from Xiphias gladius, assembly GCF_016859285.1. Lineage (NCBI taxonomy): Eukaryota > Metazoa > Chordata > Actinopteri > Istiophoriformes > Xiphiidae > Xiphias > Xiphias gladius. Next base: position 21,702,255 of record NC_053422.1, read on the forward strand.
AAATGAAGAGAGTTTTAATTGGTTTCTCTTGATGAGGGTAGGGATCTGGGGTGACCAGAATCTGCATATGTAAATAACTGAAAACTCCTCCAGGCTTTGGCTTAACTCTGTCTGCCTTAGAGTGGAGACTCTCTCTCTCTCTCTCTCTCTCTGTTTCTGTTTATTTTCCCCTCTGTTTCTGTCACCGTCTCTCTTTCTCGCTCTCTTTTTCTGCACACACCATGCATGCACACAAACCCACGCACACACACACACACACACACACACACACACACACACACACACACACACACACACACACGCACACACGTAAAACACACCACAGACTCACACACCTTGGCCCCAACCATGCTGTCAGCAATACAAATGGGGTGCTTTTGTGAAGTGACATTGATGTGATGTATGTACATGCTAAATGCTAAACTGGCGCTCCCTGAAGAGGTACATTTGTTAAGATGAGACATGACAGATTGGCATAAGACATCACCTTCATATTTACAATATATGGGATTATCCCAAGGCCACCAACATCTAAGCAGGCTGTTTATTTTTATCATTTTATTTTCAAAAGAGGATGTTTTGTTGATACGAGTGCGCCCACTGGTGCTCATCATAGCATTCTTGATTGACCACTTTCTTCTTGTGCTTAAGATTCATTTGTATGCTGTCAAATTGTGGCAAGGATTGCAATGTGTAAGTATAGAACAAAATAATCGCAAATACATCAAATAGTAGACTCTTTTTCTTTTTCTTTTTTCTTTTTTTTTTTTTTTTGGATGTCCTCTGAACAGCTGCCACCTGTGCCAGAGCAGAGGGCGTTAATAGTGCACCCAATCACTTTGCTAGATAGATCACCCTAACACTAGATAGATAATCATGCCGTTAAATAAATAGCTTCTTAAAATGTTTCGGAATGCCGCTAAAAGCATGAGCATTTTATGGGTGACTTGGGGAAAGAGAGTGGTGGTGTCAGGGGGAGCGGTTGGAACTGAATTTGCATTGCGGTATCGTCATTGAAAGTGTGTGTTTATGTGTATGTGTGTGTGGATGAAGCGAGCAGACAACTGGACGGCTGCTCAGTCACTCGGTCATCCAGCTGCAGTAGACAAGCTTCTCATGGCCAATGCAGGGCTCTTGCCAGTGTTTCACAAATACTGAATGTGCTAGTGCTGTCCAAACAGATGCTCTATGCCATTTCCAGATAGTGTTTATGTGTGTGCGTGTGTGTTGGATGGGGTGAGTGTGTGTGTGTGTGTGTGTGTGTGTGTGTGTGTGTATGGATCTGTGTATGGATGTTCACGCCATATTTGTGTGCCTCCATTTGCTTCCAAGTGAGTGTGCACTTTGTATTCATGTCTGTGTGTGAGTGTATTTTGCTCCAAACAGATGTTTTTTTCCAGTGTGTGTGTACTAGCTGAATCAGATCAACACCAGCCGAGGCTGTGAGTCTGGCCAAGACAGATAATATTCACTGCACACTGTGGCGGATACTACACACACACAAGAAATACTGAAGAGACTTGGTAGAGCAAGATGTAGAAAGAGCACATACAGGCAAAGCTTTACGTTAAACTTACTGTAACATTTTAAGCCTCAGCTGACCCCATGGAATAAATAAAACCAGTAGATTAACTCAGTGTGAATCATCATGATTGCAAGTGGTGTAGTAATAATGAATTTGCAAGCAATCATTAAGAAAAGAGAGGCAGGACACAAAAGAGCATAATCAAATACAAGTAAATAAGGAGGTTGTTGAAGTGGTTGTAAGGTATATTCTGAATGAGTGCTCTTCATTTTACTCAGAGGGGCCTGTGTTTATGTACTGTAGCATTTGTAATTGCCCTGTCATTAATGTGGGCTTGTTGAAGTAATGCTGCACTCTTGCTCCAACCCCAAGAGGAAAAGCCTCGCTCCTAAGTTACTGTTGCTGTGCCTAGTCAAACTTTTCATTCTAGCAAGGGAGCATAATAGTTTATTATAATAACGGTGGCAGATTTACAATTGAACTTTATTGCAATTTCTGGAAATGGGTCTTCTCATTTCTATTGCTGGCAAATTTTATCAGCTGTAGGTAACCAGCTATTTAAGCTAACGTTATCCACATGAGTTGAAAATACAGTTTCCTGCTGACATTTCAATGATTCCAGCTGACTCATTTTAAAAATGGAACCCTGTAAATAACATGGAGTTGATGACTGGGGGGTAAAGTGCTGAGGCTAAAACTACGTGTTGAAGGCGAAAAGTCAGCATCCTCATCAGCTGATAATCAGTGTGGAAGACATGCAAAATAAAGGTGCATCATTGTTTTGCAGTGTAGAGCTAGTTAGTCCTAGTATTATAAGTATGATAAGCAAGAATCAGACTCATATTTAACTCTAAGATAATCCTGTTTGGCTGCTTATCTTTCCTACTTGGTTATCTTTTTATGCTTTATTATATTTTTTTTCATACAGTATGTTCTACTTTTAATGTTAAAAAAGAAATGGAAAAAAAAAAAGAAATTAGTTAATGAAGTGCACATTGACCTTGGAAGTAACGCTGGGCTTGCTTACTTCTTTAGGTAGTAAACTAGCCAGACATGCTTACATTAGGGCAAACAAACTTATTTAATCCATTTACTTTACAACTTTGCTCTTGTGTTCCACTTTACCATGTGGAGAAATCCAAAGCTTGACAGACCTGCCATGCCTAGTTTTTGCCAAGAAACTATGATTGGACAGTTGCCATTTCGGGGGAGGTGTTTGATTCAATTTGTTAATCTGGAGAAGAAAATGATAAGCGATACTGTAAGCTGATTCCCCTTTTGTCCATCTGTAACCTCAGGGTGTATTATGACTTTTTCAAAGAACTACATATCTTAGACCAGGTGGATATGCTCCACCAATTCCTATGGTCTCTTTCCCTTCCTGGAGGCACTGGTACATGTACAGGTGCATTCATCTATTGTTTTTCTATCTGTGGTGGAATAAAGGGAATGACTGCAGCCTTGTCTGAGCGAGGAAGATCCCTGTACGATTTGGGAACACGCAGAAATGAGTCTGGCCTGTGAGATGTGCTGAGAGATGATCACCTCGGGGAAGCATGAGCTGAGCCCCCTCATAGCTGCAGGGCGAGAGATAATGGGGTATGCGGCTGACAATAGGTGGATGCGGCTCTTCTTTCTTGTCTTTTTGGGTCAGCACCAAAGATGGGTCAGCACTCAGACGAAGTGAAGGAAACAGAGGGAGGAAGAATGAATGAGAGTTACATCTCATATGTCTGTCTTTGCCCCTGGTTGCCCTCAGTCAAATCCTCACTATTATGCTTTCATGCCTGATTTATGCGATGTGGGTGATGCAGCAGTATCTTTTCTTTCTGCTTTACAAGACAGGAAACAAATGGGTGGCAACCACTACAAACCAGTTTTGCTGTTGGATTTCAACCCATACATCAGAAAGTGATCCAAATAGTAACTAAATTTAAGCTTAAAGGTTTCTTACTACATCCCCTTGTCCTCATAGCCCAGGGCAATGCTACGTCCTTTCCTGGGATATGATCTTGAGTGTGCAGAGCTTATGCAACAGCTATTTACATCTGGATCATCTTAGCTAAGTGGCTATGCCCTGAGATCTCAGGCAGGGGGGAGGTAAAAAAAGGAGCGGGGGGAGCCAGTGGGTAATACGTGCGATATATCAAATGTACAGTATATCTACAGTTGTATCCCACACATTAGTAGAATGAATTCAGTCACTTGTAATGTTTGGCCAGGGGCAGAGAGAGAAAACGAGGCGAGAGAAATCTATAGATTATTGTACTCGCAACTTTTTCAGGGCCAAGAGAGGCAACTCTGTGTGGGAAGGTTTATCACCAATGAAAGGTTATGATTGCGTGGACAAAATCACTGCTGACATAAAGTGGCTGGTTGGTGGTGCTACATTCATTGGTTGATACTTTAATGAAGACATGATGGCTCAGAGACCAAAACCTCTCCAGCTGAGATTGCTGCTTCAGCTAATTTTACTGAGAAAAGCACAGAGTGGCTTTACAGTCCAGCACGTTGAGCTGAAATATTTCTTTTGCAAAGCCATTCTGCAATTTTGAAGGGTTTATTTATTTATTTATTTATTTTGTGCATTCATTTACTGGTTTGCAGCCATGAGGGAGCTGGCATGTTAAGTGAATGCCAGGGAAATACATTTATATTTATACTTAAAATTTTGCTTGACCATGGTTGACATCAGGGATCATCCCTGCACGTAGCTTTTGTTCATTTGTCAAGGCTCTCTCTCCTCTCTCCCTCCATTTCTCAACACCTCCCAGTATCATCAGCCACGGACTCAAACCACCTGCAGCGAATGTGAATTAACAGACGGCATGTTGCTCGCAGCACCTTGCTTGCCACTGAAACAGATTCATCACACAGGCCTAGATACTGCCTTCTCTCACTAGTACACAGATACGCACGCACAGGCGCGTGCACACACTTTCACCTAAGAATAACACCTCACATATCATATATCCATTGTGTAATACTCTTCACACTTACACACCATACTTTGTGTGATCAGGAGAACAATCGTATTGGCGACAGATTCTTCTTCAGGGCTTTCTTTAGGATACTTTTTGAGTTTCTATGGTTGTGAGTTTTAGCTGCATCTGAAAAAATATTCTCCTATATTTTATTTTCTACTCAAAGGCCCTGATCTGTACTTAAAGTACATCTCTGTTTGCTTTTCCTCAATTGCCACATTTATATACTGTATGAGTGAGAGCTGCCAGAAAATCAATGTCCATAGGAAGTTGAAAGGAAGAGTGAGGCAGGTTTGCCCACAGGTGAGAGGGACATTGTGGGATACTGACAAGTCCCCGGTGCTGCAGTAGGCGCGTTGAGAAATCACATCGATACAAATATTATTGACAACTCTGCACCTCAGTAAAGTGGACAAAGTGGAATACTTTCTTATCCTCTGAAAAGGACATTTGTTTTCACAGTCAACACATGAAAACACTGAACATTCTGAAAAGGATGTAAACAGGAGGGGTTCATGTTTGTACTGAACAGCACTTTATCCACAGGTGTACTCGATACAGACCTTTTTAACCATCATAAAGAAATTTTCTGATAGTTAAAGGTGAAACTTTGGTACCAATTCAATCTGAATTAAATGTGCTGTAGCAATCTTTCGGCATGCAGCAGGTATGGTAGTCTAATTATTATCCATTACTATTTTACACTGATTGGCAATTTACTAATCTGACACAAAAGGTTTCACTGAGTTTTTTCTAATGTTCAAAAGCATTATCGGAGTGTTCCTGGTCTTTGTCTGCAAACATCCTTGAAGTGAATGTACAGAACACTTTTCCTCCTGTGACAATGTGCTAATGCTGACCAGCCAACTTTTAGCCAGTTAATGTATAATCAGAATTTTAAGTGCATTGCCAACAGAATCAATAGTCAGTCAGTTAAGTTGCAACACTGAATGGAGTGGCACAGAGGGATAAAGCACTTCCCATAGACACAGCTGCAGTGCTTTTGGCTTTGCTGACCACACCATCGCACATAATTGGAAGTGTTGGTGGGTGGGAAGCCGGAGTGGGATCATTTTCTTGATAGGAACTGCTACTGGCTCATGGAGTCACCTGTGTGATGGGGTTATATCAGAGAGAAGCACATGGCTTGTATACTCCCTGGGAGCTAGCAGTGACAGAAACTGTAATGTAGGGTTACATGTCCATTGGAAATTGGAAAAGGGGTATCGCACTTTTTTTTTTCAGTTTTGCAGAATGTGACATGTTTTTAAAGGTCATTTCAATCACTTGGATGCACTGTAACTGTATAGGGTCCTGACCAGGGAAAAGCTTTTGTACTTTAATTCTTTTTCTATGAAAGGACAGCAGTCCTTGGAAGATATAAGGAAAAACCAAGGTGTGGGTCAGTGATGGCCAAGATGTCGGCTCAACTCCTAACAGATTCTACGTTGACCATAGCAGAAAATACTTTAGAGGGTAGAAACTTTATATAGGACATAATAGCTCATATAAAAGAGATAAACTTCATGCTTTCAATTGGTAAATAATGCTTTATTTTGCATTGCTGTCTTGAGATATTAATTACAGTGAGAATAAAAGTGCTGGGAAGAATGGGGACCATGACACAAACGCCACCTGAAGTTCAGCCAAAAAGCTTCGTTGTCTTAATTATTTAACTCTTAATGTTGCTATATATCCTAAAAATGAATGGGAGGCCCCTCGAGCTTAACTGTTCCGCACGATGTCGATTCGATCAGCTCAGAAATCTCCAGGGTATTACGAGTTATCCAAAGTTAAGAAAATCTCCCCCTTGTTAATATTGTAACTATTTTGTATTTATTTCTGGTTTGCACATTATATTAAGTGCTTGTGTAAAGTCATTAAATTGTTGTTTATGTGCTGTGCCAGATAAATACATATAGTGTAGTTATAAACAGATTTATAATTTTTTTAAGAACATTTTTAAGTGTTTATTAATGTCTTTGTTAAAAACTATAACTCCTCTCTGTGAAGCATTCATAACTGTTAACAGTTAATGAATGCTTGCTTGATGTGTATAAACCGTTTATACATTATTAACGAGCAGTGTCAAATTGTTATCAACAGATATATAAATATATTTTACGAGTTTTGTTTTTTTTATGTCTTTTACCAAAGCGCTTAAGAGAGTACTCCAACTTAATACTGCACATTTTTAAAGTCAGGGGACTCATGATAGACATGTTTTTAGTCCCTGTAAGTTTCTTTCTAGACGTAGTGCACTACCCATGATGCAATTAGATAATGTATTTTCCCTACGCTCTCCACATCGTTATGTCTTTTTTTTTTCTGAAGTGTGACAGAATATATTTTTTTCTCTTTTGAACTTTAAAAAAGTCTTTCTCCAATTAAAGTTTGCTTGTCATTTACACTATACCGCAGATATTATGTTAGTAACAAAACCACTGTTTATGTTTGGGAAGAATTTATATAAAAAAAATTAAGAATTAAATAAAATTAAAAATTAAAAACTACTTTGTTTAATTTTGCAATGCTCATCCCTGCTGCTGCCAAGAAATGTCTAGTGAGATATTCAGTTTCTGTTAGCATCAGTAACATTAGTAATTCATAGGTAATTTCACTTTACCGCACTATGTTTATACAACATGAATAACTATTAATTGGTGAAGTAAAATGATGAATACACATACATCAGGAACTGTTTCCACCATAATGCATATAGTTTTATAAAGGATACACATTAGTGTTCAGCAAAAATAAACAGTAATCTATATCTGACATTTTAGCAGCATCTATCAGTATTGGTAAAGCATACATAGAGCACACTTTACACTAGGTTCCCTTTTCAGTTGAATAGTTAGTTAAAAACTATGTTAAGAAACATTACTAAGCATTTATTAGTGCATGATTCTTTCATAACTTGGTTGAGACAACCCCAGAACAAGCCTTTTTTCACATGAGTCCATGGTCCAGTTTTGCTGAGGTTTTACTCAACAAAGGTATCCAGATAACTTTATTTTATTTATCCAGGTAAAGCTGCTTCTTTGAAAAGACCCTGATTCCAAATACACAGAACAGAGTCATCCTCAGGAGAGAATACAAACTGATTTCTTTGTATAAATAATAAATGTCCAACGGCTCATTCTTGGAAAGTAAGTCATAGTTGCAAGAGGTGGACAAATCGGCAAAGTAGTTAGCTTTTCTAAAAATGGATGGATGGATGGATGGATGGATGGATGGATGGATGGATGCACATGCTCGATTAGGGTTTGAATTGTTATATATATATAATAAACAGAGGTAAAGAAACACATGTACAAATCCTTTGCAGGCTAATAATAATGAATGACAATCAAGATTTGTATATATTGGCTTACAAAAATGTATTAACTGTTTGTACACATTGATAACCGGTTTAAAAGAGTTTATAAATGAGTTTAAAAATACTGAAGACATACGAGTATAAATGATTACAAATACACTATACAGTGTTATCAAGCATTCATTAACTGTTTATATAGCACTTGTGAATGCTTTATAAGGAGGAGAAATAGGTGACAGCAAAAACATTAATAAACACTTTAATACTGCCCCTATATCTGTTCACAACTATACTGTGTGTTATAGCTTGTTAAAAACCATTTAATCAATGCGTATGTAGTGTTTTTAAAAGCTAAATGAAGGATGAAATCTACAGTTGATGCTGTTCAGTGTTCAGTGATGCTGTACACTGTTAAAAAAATAACATATGGGATTTTTTATTTCCATTATAACCACAATTAAAGCTTTAATTGGTGGCTGTATCTTTATACTGGAAACCTTTTTCACAAGTTATTGTGGTCAGAGTAACACTTCTTCTAATTAACAGACAGAGCGCAAAACACACATTACCACTTCAACTTACAATACCGGACGTTAATACACTGAGACAGTAAAAGCCTTTGTTTATCACCGCTTTGATTGAGCTATCGTTGCCCATTATGTCACATCTTATCTAAACATACTTCCTAATTAAGCGTAGTATCCTTCACCAAGAAAACTCATTTCACAAACTTCATGAACTTATGCTGAGTTTTTGAAATTCTGTTCCAAGATTTTTAAGTCACAAAAAGTAAAAAGGATTCAGTGAACCTTTATAACCATTAATTTGGCCCCATGCTGAAGCAAAAGCTTTTGTCTGCAGGTTCTCTATGTGTGAATGGATGGGAGGTGTGAAACAGGGTTGTGTGCTATAATGAACTATATACTGCATATAGTAAAGCTACCATTCTGCAAGCATTCCACACTCCCCCTCTGGAAATAGAGACTATTCAGGCTTGTTAGGCTTCTAAGAGCTGCCTAGAAGCCTGTCATTTCCCATTAAAGTAGCCTAGCATTGCTGCTTTCATGGATTTAGTCCTCACTGGACAGTAAATGATATATTTATGTATAGATTTGAGATGGGAGGCAGACAAGGTTGCCTACTCATCCCACATTAGCTTCTGTTTGTGTGCATATGGGTGTGTGTTTGCATGCATGTGTGCCCTTGTGAGTGTGTGTTAGTCCATCACTGGTACAATGCATTTCCATTATAAAGCATATGCCACCCTGTGTTACGGTGAGACGAGCTGTTAGCTTTACTGTGACTGTCACATCTATAGAGGGGAAGGGAAGGGGATATTTCCTGTTTAGATGCCACCAATTTCCTCTTTATGCATGGTACACAGACATAATGCAGGCACATGTACACGCCCACACACAATTGATAGATTTATTATAGCATGTCAGGAAAGTGCAGGCGTCACATTTCAGCAAAATGGACCCATTTGGCGAGCGAACAACTGCACCCCCTCTCCACCCAACTCTTCTCAACCTCACTTCCTCCCACCCCACCCATCCTGCTGCCGTGCCAGCCCACTCAGCCAAATCCAGAACGGCACCAAATACATGTTTCTGTCACAAGCTTCGTGTCAGCTTTTTTATATGAGCAGGAGAAATGGGGAAAGAACGGGTCATTCTGACAGTAGGAATCACTCTGTGTGGATCTTAAATGTTTTACGGCCTTAATGGGCCTCCAGAAATAGATGCAGTGCTAATGTCCTCTGACTCTAGGAAAAGGGGAAAGAATGTGTCTGTTCTAAGTGTGTGTATTTGTGTGCTCTGAAATTTGTGCAAGGGTGTGTGCATGTCCATTGGTGTCTGCTGCTGCTCGTGTGTGCCATTCAAATGGGTTTAAGTGAGGGATTCACGCATGCAAATGAAGCCACTTAAATCTGGGTCTTTTTTTTCCCTCTGTCTCAAAGGACACCCTTTTCTCTATTTAGAGCACCACTTTGACATCAGCCCTATGGAGGCAAGGCCCTATGGGGCTTTGGTCTTAAGTGGTGCACTATAGACTATAAGGAATCAACCAGATTTGCCTTATATAATCTCTCATCCTTAGAGATATCCACAACAAATCTTCAACAAGCTCCTTGCCTGATGCAGACACTCAACATAACCCATCGCCCAGCTTGAGCATTAAGCATTACCTTTTGAAGAAGTGTTCAATATTGTGGGATTCCTGGCATTCGGTGCTTTGAGACAGCATTTGCTGCTTTAGAACAGTTAACCATCTCCCAGCATGGTTCCTCCTCTCCAGACAGACTCTGACTTAGGATATTGATCTCCCTGCTAGCTGTATCCTTACCCCTCAGACAATCCATACTAAATGTATTAGCTGTGGAGAGAGCTACAATGTCCTCTGCAGCTAATCATATTTAGCCACAGAGAAAGGTATCTTTAAAGAAGCAGCCTATTTTCAGGGCCAGAGTGAATTGTCCAGACCAGAGGATGGTGCTGCAGTGTGCATCATCAAAAGGTGGGCATATTAGAAGACAATTTAGGTTTGTCTCGAAACCTTAAGAGCTAAAGTGCATGTGTGGTCTTAATCAAGCGAATGGACATACGTATGTTCTTGTATATGCAAGAGTAAATTTGATTCACCTAGGATGGTTTTTCATGATTTCTCTCCTCTCTCTTACCAGTCACAAACACACACACAAACACACACACCGTTATGTATCACAGCAGGCATCATACAGGAGAGCAGCACTGATTGTCGAGTGGGGCAATCAAAGCCTTTGATGCTAATCAGAGCTCTCTGTCCTGCCAGTTTTGGATGATGGTGGAAGTATACAATAAAGAAGAGGCTTTTATAGCAGATACCCGATGCCTGACTGATGTGATTGCGCTCTACCTCAGTCACAGGGTAGCAGGGGATAGAAATCATCCTTGAGCTGGGGGATAGGGCTGTATGCTGGCTTGTGTGAGCTCCTAATGCAGTGCCACATGTAATGAGCTTTGGATTCGGGCCCCCATCATGCATAGAGTTTTCCGCCTAATCTGCTAAATACTTTGTGAACCATTCATTACATTTGTTTGGGTTGATTTCCACACTGCTACTTCTGTAGAGATGACACTAGTACTTTGTTTGGCGGGATCTCCTGCAAACCGCTCTGACAGCACCTGTGCCGTTTGATGCAGCAGGCATATTCCTGGCAGTCATCTCCTCTCTTGGTAGGGGGGCTGCCGGTGATGTGTGTTTTTCTAACCGCTGATTTCTCTGAATGTTCTCTGAGCGCTTCTGTGTTCATCTCCGCCTGTCTTAGCTCTTGCCAGAACCTTTTTGGACATATGTGTTTATATATTTTGTGTGCCTGTGCATCTGTGGGTATGTATGTGTGTGTGTGTGTGTGTGTGTGTGTGTGTGTGTGTGTGTGTGTGTGTGTGTATTAGGGAGAGAGAGAGAGAGAGAGAAGGCAAGTGAGAGAGAGAGGGGAGAGTTTTTGACAGTCTGTCTCCATTGTGTTTTCTTTCTGTTTGCATGTGCTTTTGAGTGTGTATGTGTGTACATTACATCTGCTTATTGGTTGACAGGCTGTTATTCAGCCCTCTGACAGACAGTTCCATTAAATCATGCTGCAATGGTAACCTGCAGTGGCAGGACGCCATTGCCTCCCTGGGATTCCTCCATCAGGGTCTCTCATGCGCTTAATGAGGAAGTAAACATGCTAAATTGTCTGTTGGAGATGAAGTAAAGAGGCTGTCTTAATGCTGCACGTCACGTGTGATGTCCACACAAGTTAGTTTCCTTACTTGAAGCAATATACATAACACAGTGAGAATACACAGCTAAGAGCCATCTTTGTTCCTTAAATAGAAAACATACCACGCCTTAGCAGTGTTCTATGAAAATACAGGACATTAATGTTGTATGCTGCCGACAAAAAGTGAATACTCTCAGACGTGTGGGCTATGCATAAGGATAGATTTGCCCACAAATCTGGAAGGCTTAATTGTGGCCAGAATGGTTAGATAGAATTATCGATGGTGAGGTATATTGTTGCAAAATACTAACCACCTAACAATATGAAATGGCAGGACTTATAAATGTGCAATAATATTTTATGCATTGGACACTTAATATTGAGCCTCTGAAATAACTGCCTGTTAGACCACAGCCTCACTGACAGTTTTGCAGAACATTTTTGTGGTTTTCTGTTATTGCCAAATAGTTCTGCAGCCAATTATTTTCAAGTAAAGAATGACAGTGCAGCAGTGCCATTGTTGCACAGAGGAGATGCAATAAAAAATGCAGCTCCTTAGATGCATCTGAAGATGCTGTTTGTTGCTTGCAAATCGTCCTGCAGATTGAGGCAGAATCTGCCTGGGAGCTGCCTGGTGAGAAAAGTGTGTGGATTTTGAAGAGGTGTTGAGTGCAGTTGGATGATGGCTCTGCTTGTTCCTTTTAAGGTTATTTTAAGATGCAGACCTGCAGGGTGTCAGCGGTGTGTGTGTCAGGGTTGTGTTTTAATTAGAGAGACAGGAGTGTGTCCTTGGGCTGCCGCAGAGGGTCAGGAGAACCTGGTAGTCTGGGAGAGCAGTGGCTGGGACAAGTCTGGCAGGCCTGCTAAACACCCATTACCAAGATGTCTAGATGCACTCAAAAGTGCACGCTCACAATCACACCCGTACACACCCAGGCACACACAAATGCACATACGCGTCCTGGTCTTGGCGCCATTCCTGTTGGCCACTGATACCAGGGTGACTGAGCAGCCTGCATCTCCATGTGTTCCACGGCCTTCTCTCGTCTCTGAAAGCAAAATTACCACTGGCACTACTCTTGGGAGATGGAGGGAGGCAAGGGAGAGGTGGGCAGATTGAGAAGGGCAGCAGGAGGTGGAGTGGAAGTAGCAGGAGGAGGTTGAGAGGGAGGTGAGGGGAATTGAAAGAAGAAAAGGTTGAGAGGGGAGAGGGAGGAAGCATCTGACATTTATGTTCTTGGCCAACAGAAAATGCCACTTCAGGCTGGCATCTCTCTTTCATTCTCTGTTGCTCTCTTCAGCCTCCCTCTGACCCAAGGCTCACCTCCCACACCTACTTCCATGCATCTCGCTCCATTCCTACCACCTTCACTTCTCACTTCTTCTCTCATTTCCCTGCATCAACCTCTTCCTGTTTTCATATGTCTTATGACCTCTGGCTTTCATCCAGCCGTTTCTTCATCTCCCTGTAGTCATTTCCATATCACAAGCCCTCACCTATGCCACATCACGCCCATCTTTCGTCAGCTTTCCTCTTTGATTCTTTGCCTCTGTATCCTCTTTAACCTCCCCTCTCCTCCCTCTCATACCTGTATTTGCATCTCCTCCTTCCTCTCTTTCTGTCCCTAGCTAATCCCCTCCTCACCCCTCCCCATTCACCTCTGGTGTGCCTAGCCTGGGCCCCAGCCGATGATGGGACTCATAAAGCCTCCCAGATGAGGCGATAGCTAATGGCTGTTGAATAATGCATGGCAGGCAGGATTTAGAGAGCCCAGTCTATTAGCCTGACCAAATACTCTGGGCTTTTATTAAAGACCAACACTTACAATTACAAACTACATTAAGGCTGGGGTCCTGTCTCTTCTCCCCCTCTCTTGCCATTCGTCGCCGTCTCCGTGGTCTTAGCTAAGACAGAATATTATCGTTTGGTTTTTAAGATTTTATAGCCCTAAAGCAACTAACCCTTTTAGAGGGGGTCACTGACAGTCTTTTCTAGTTGTTGTGGCCTTTCTTAACGTTATTGTGTCAGAGGTTAGTGGCCCTTTTAGTTACAGTTGTGGATAGAAAAGGAGATGGGTGAGGTGGAGAGCAGTGGTGTCACATTTTCATTGTTGGTGGTCGGTATGAAAATGGAGGGTTAATGCATTCAGTATATCTAGGCTTTTCATGTCTCTCCTCGCTCTGGACTGTTGGTTTTTACAACAGTGTGTCCAAACATTGGCGACAATATGTGCTTGTGTGTATGTAAGACTGAAATATATGGGCGTTTGGATGTGTATGCGTTGTGTACAAAGCTGTATTGTCGTAGAATTGTCAACATCTTCTATATAGATTTTTAATTATCTCTAAGTTTACTGTTGCTGCTGCAGGTGAGGCTCCCTCGCACATCTTTCCACACGATTATACACGAATGTTAATGGCTGCTAATAGTAAGTGTCTGGAAGTATGTGTCCTGTAAGTGGTCTCTGAATAGTCATAAAGTGTTGTTAGGTAATGGCAATCTAAACATCCTTCTACCTGGAAATGTTAAAGTGCACACTTAGCTATCTCTCTGTAATAGTGTATTGACCCAACTTCTGATTTTGAGATTGCTATGCATGGGTTCATCTGGCATTTGCATACTACATTGTGACACGTCTGCATATTCTTGACAAGTTTGCAGAGCTAGGTATTTGTGTACAACACAGTCCATTGAGTTATTTTCAGAATGAGACCCTAGCCATGGGAGCAATGGTCAGTGGGCTACTGCCATCTCATCAGCCCAAGGGCTCAGTTTTTATTATGCTGACAGATGTGTAATCATGTAATTTAGGAAACCAGAGGATATTCAGGCCATGTCAGATAGTGAGTAGACACCATAAGGGATGATAGATTGATGTCAGTCCGTTCAACACAGAAAGTGTAAACCCTAAACCCTTGATCCATCCACATATCCTCAGCCTCGGTCCTTCGTCTGCAGTGTGTCTGAAGAGCTAAGCGATTACACGTCTGATTCACCAACGATCAGATGAAAAGCTGCCGCTTAATTTGTGGCCAAAAACATCAACCTCATGAGCTACTATTTCCTGTTTATTTGTCTGTGTGTGTGTGTGTGTGTGTGTGTGTGTGTGTGTGTGTGTGTGTGTGTGTGTGTGTGTGTGTGTGTGTGTGTGTGTGTGTGTGTTTCTCTCTTTCTTGCTGATGTTTATTTAGTCTGATCCTCTGGCTGACCCTGCAGCCAGCTAGTGTTCCTCAGTAGACTGCACTCTATATATAGTATGCCCTAAATGTCACATACTTTTAAACCACGCTTACCTCCTTTTGAAGCACACACTTGTGAAGCTTTATTTAAATTAAAATCTGGTCCAAGTAATTGTGCATCAGTATGCACGATCTGCCTTTCCTAAATGTATGTGTTAAAAATTCATACTGGAAAACCAATAGAACAGTCACAACCCCAGATATGAAATTCTGTGTGAAATTCATCAGAAATGAATATGGATGGATCTTTGTATAATTACTTACAAACCAGAATAATTAAGATTCCCTGCCCTGTCTCTGTTGGTGTGTGACCCACCCCTCGACTGCTACCTAGCTGCATTCTCCAACCACATACTGTATCTACTTCAAGCAGTCATCTTCCGAAATAATGAAAAAAATGTCCGACTCTACTGTGTCTAAAGCTGCCTTAAATATTTTCATTGCATTTGCAGTCTGTAACATCATAAAATATGGCACCACAAACCTCACTAAGTTAAGAAGGCTATGTGTGCACTGACAGTAAATTTACACACAGTAGCTGTCAACCCGAGGATTGTAGCACTATTTTTTGCCACTATTGCTGTACTTCCAAAGTATACTGGGCCCAAACTCTCCCTGACTGATGGCAGTAACTGACGGCCATGAGCTGTTATTGAAAATACCAATTTAGACACATGGCACTGATCTGGAAACTGAGGTAATCAACACCCATTATTTTTGCATTTTAGTGAAAAATATCCATCCTCTTTGGAACTAGCTACTATGTTAGTGTGGCTGTGGACATATTTTTTAATAAAATACTTCAAATAAAAATTAGGAAATGTTGATCCTTTTCTTATTTAATGACTCAAAAAGAATACAATTTATTTCATAATGAAGTAATAATATCAAATCATATTGAATCTGAGCCAAATCAGTAATAAGCGGAATTGAATCATATCGAGTCATGTAGCTTTGCATTACATCATTAATTTATCAGTATAGTTTTGATATCAAATGCTTTTTTTTCTTTTTTAATTTATTTTTTTGGCATTTTTACCTTACTTAAAAGTCAGTGGAAAGAGACAGGAAAAGAGGTAAAAGATAGGGGATGGCATGCAGCAAGGGGCCCAGACTGGATACGAACCCGAGCAAGGACTTGGCCTCACTGGTGTGCAGTTAACAAGGTGAGGTACTGGTGCGCCCTGTGTATCAAATATGTTAAGGGCTTGTTTGTAAGGGAGAAGTGCACATCCTCACTTTGAAGATAGTGTTGAAGCTTTTTGAAAAAATTGTGCTTCAGTAGGATGTCTGAGCACAAGAGGGTCACTAAATGTCTTGTTTTCCTCTTCACCCATCAAAGAAGCTACTTGAGTTCAATAAGTGAACAGAGGGTCATTTCAGCTTGGATGAAGGGAAATTGTGTCCTCAAAAGAAAGAATGAAGAAGTATTGGCTGTTTTTGTTTGGGTGTTTTTGTTGAAAGGGAAATCAAAATGGAGGAGGGGTGAGCACATACAGACGGTATCAAGAAGGTATTATAGATATTTTGATTGCTTTATTCTGATATGGACATTAACAAATGACTCAGAAACGGGTTTGTGTGTTCACCGTAGGCGTGTGTTGAGACAGAAGAGGACTGCAGTGTCTTATCTTCGTTAACGGTATGCCGCTGTCTCTCTTGAGGCATGCAGGGAGCAGAGGGCAACTGCAGTCTGATGTGGGGCATCTGTTCCCACATTTGTTAAGCTTCTCCTGTGTGTGTGTGTGTGTGTATGTGTGTGTGTGCGCGCGCGGGATTTTAAGAGAGAGGGAGACAGACGGAGAAGGCTAGAAGAGTGCAAAAGTGTATGCGTGTGTGCGCGTTGTGATCGGTGTGATAGGTGCGGTCGGTGGAGTGGAACGACAAGGTGTTGTTGCAATAGAGGGCAAGCGCCGACTTGTCATTGGTCTGTGTTAATGCTGACCCAGGGCGGTGGCTGCACCCACCTCATTGACCGCAAGATGGCCGCCAGTTGAATATGCAGGTGGTGCTGAAGAAACATCTCTTTCCTCTTACTCTCCCGCTCTCTTTTGCACACTCTCCTTAATTCTATCTCCTGCCACCATCTATCAGATGTTTCAGTCGGAATACCAAGCAGTCCCTGATCCTTTCTGCTATTCCACCATCTTCCCGTATTTGCACAGTCCTATCCTCTTGTGCACAATGCACATACGTATGCCTCCCCGAATGCTTCGCTTTCTATACTGTAATCTCAGTGGGGACATTACATGCATAATCTACTCTATAATAAGACTCTAGCTGGCCCCGGATGCCTGGTTAAGATAGGAAAGGAGATGTGTTAATTAGACTCATTTACAACACTAGCTAGTAAAGAGCAGGACCCCTTCATAGATGACCTGCCTCTCCTTGAGAAGAGCCACAGAGTTACTGATCAAAGTTTGCCATGGAAAAAACAACCAGGGATCCGGAGGTGAGCTGATGTGGCACCAGTGGACTTCTTTAAGTCAAGCGCAGCGCTGGTAGATTTCATTGGGAATAGGAATTATTGACTGGAGCAGACTGGTATGGAAATCGTGTCTCTGGTGTGCCATCATCGAGACGGAAAGCTTCTAGTACCCTGATTTATGACTGCTGTGGAGAATTGAGTGCTTCATAAAGATTTGCCGCTGGCTGAGATGTAGTAATCAGTGAAGTGATCTGACTTTGGTGGATTACAATTCCAACGAGTTGTAAAGTCAGTTACAATGCCTTGACTTTGTCCGTCGGACAATACAAGTGGAAGGAGTTACAGTCTAACTGTGGCCTTCTGTCAAGGTCATATGGATTAGAAATGATTGGGTTTCCAATATTCTACTGGGGAGTTCTGCATGATGAATCATCACTCCATTCCAAATCGACACCAATTAAGAAGGGTTTGTTTATGCCGCTGTGGGACATGCTGTGGATGTTCGCTTGGAACAAGCATTTTCACCCCCTTTCTCTTTTCACAAGCAACACTGTGGCATTTGCAGGGATTAGTATAATGTGATTGTGTGTATGCGTTGTGTGTTTGTGTATTTTTATCTGTGCTTGCTTCCTCGTGCACTGTGGGGTACATATTTGTTTCAGGCCTGCAGATTCACATTTTATTTGCACACTCATGCATGTGTGCCTGTTTGCGCGTGTGGACATGTTGGCACGTGCGTGTCCACAGTCATGTCACTCAGTGTTTATTGTGTAGCCCTGTTCTGTTTGTGCCAGTAGCTTCATGTTTGTAAAGCATGCTATATGAAAAGTGAGGTTGTGGAGCCCAGTGCCGGAGCCAGTGAATTCATTTGCATTCATTCCACTGCCTGTCTCTCCTCAGAGCCCATTCTAATTACCAGCAGCTCAGGTCTGCTACAACACTGTGCATACTCTCTCTCTCTCTCTCTCTCTCAGTGAAAAAATGGGCTGCTGGTTGTGCATTCCTGTTGCTTTGATACAACTCTCTCTTAAGCCTGCCAGGAATCTCTTCATGTTGGTTTGTTTGCTGTCAGGCCTAGGTACTTTCTCCTGTTTTAGTGCCGGAGTCTGAGGAAATATAGTGTATGCACGTGTGTGCAAGCAAAACTCCGCCATACTCTGTGTGTGCTTGTTGTGATTGTTTTGGGGGTTGAGGGAGATGCAGTGTGTGTTCATATATAGGAGAGAGAGCGAGGTGGAAGGAGGGAGAGAATCATGAGGCTTGTAAAAGATGAATGTGCGTACTAATCACTGTAATGGCCATTGTGGCGTTTCACCTTCTGAGTCTCAAACAGCTTGTCACGCCCTCTTCCTGGTGATGCAAATTTCCACCGAGGCCAATAACTCACATGACATCATGCCACTACTAAGCATGCTCCAAAGCTCTGTCAGAAACTCATGTGCATACTTATGCACGCATACATGCGCACACATGGAAGTATGACATGCACCATTGCTTACACACACGCACAACCAAACACCTGCACGGCTCCATGGCAGGTGGCAATGACCGGGTACCTTGCAACAGGGACAAGGTCAGGAAGGAGGAAGGATCAGGACACTGCTGTGCTCTCAGGAGAGATGAGCTGAGCTCAGCTAGCTGCTATTCCACTATTGGGTTCATCCAAGCAAACCAAAACTGGCCTCCACTGCAAAGCAGCCAAAATTGATTAGGATCATAAAAGTTCAGTCAGGTAGCTCATGCCTGCAAAACATCGGCTGATTAATCATAAGTTTTAAACAGATCATTTAAACAGCGCAGGACAGAAAGAGGGTGTTCTTCTGAAAATGTAATTTGAGTGCAGGCCCCTGCAGTGAAACGTTTGAGTGATGGTAAGCCTTTTGCTGTGGAGCTCAGGAGCTACACTCAGGAGGCTTCACGCCCTCTCCGGGGAAATGCTACTTTCAGAATCACCTGCAGCCTAAACATGATTGTGGAGTTGCTCCAGAGTTGTTTTTGAAGATGGGGGTACAAACAAGCAATTACACAAATATGCACATAGATATACACTTTCACATAGACAGGCACACACACACGCACACACACACAGACACACACACACACACACGCACGCAGTTGCACGTACACCGAGTGAGTCATCCGGTATGGAAAAAGCCAGATGATGCATTGCTGCTAATTATCAGGCTCTGTATGAAAATCGACTGGGTTCCATATGAGAAGGAAAAGCTCTTAAAGCACTCTGTTTCTTCATTTGTTTTTTCTGGCTTTAATTGGAAAACATGATTGTGTCATTTTGTTAAATGGAGATCCCAGCGTTTATCCCTTTGTCTGTAGAGATGAATCAATGGCTGTTTTTATTCTAATTGCTGTTTAGAGCCAACTGTCATCTATGTAATTATCAGTGTTTCTGCACCAATCACTAGTGTTTTCATCATCATTGTTACCACTGTTATTACCAATGTTATCATCATTATCTCTGTTATTTTCATCACCACCAGCGCTGCTATTATCAGTAACATCATCTTCATAAACGTCATCGTCGCCAAGATCATTAGCAATATTAGTCCCCGCTATCATACAGTCACTATTGTTGTTATCGATATTACCATCCTTCAGGGTGCCTTCATCAGCAACCAACCAATGAAAGGAGTCATATTGGAGCTCATAATATCTGATGAGATAATGTGTTATCTCTGGTCAGGAACTCTGCTAAGACAAAGACAAATTGTTACAGTGTGTCAGACGGTCAGCTAGGGCAGGATCCCATCTCATTACCGCAAAAAAGAACAAAAAAACAGTGAGTTCTAATTTCACTTGTCTGACCTTTTTATGGGGTTAATTATTTATTTCATCGACGCACAGCAGTGGAATAAACTTTGCGGCAATTTACTGCAAGTCAATTAAGAAGCGAGATACTGTAGATGAAAAGCTATCCTGGGGGAAATTATTAAGCTTTTATTTTTAGAGTGGGGTGGATGATGTGGTTTTTGCTGGGCTTGGTCCAACAATAGTGTTAAATGTTCGCTAAAACAATTACATGGCTCTGTCAGACAGGCAGGTTTGATATTGTTGAGGTCAGACTCTATGGATTTTATACAGCTTCCCTGTAATAAGTGAAATTAACTCTGCACTAGGGCACTGGGCACAATAATGAAGAGGAAGGGGAAAGAAAGACGAAAGGGTGTGAGCAAACACAGAGAATGAAGAAGAGGAGGAAACATGGTTTAATATCAGGTTTAATATTATTGAGGCTCATGTTTTTATGGTTTGCTACACACCAAAAGTAGTGGTCTCTTCTTATTAAAGCAGCTATACATTCTGTGTTTCCTGCTCCCACACTTCAGAAACTGGATGAAAATTTGGGGGGTGGGGTAGGGGCCTGAATCTTATATTTAATTTTTGAAAAAAGCAATGCTCTCCGTAGCATTGTTAATCCTTTCGTTTTACCCTGCGCTCTGAATTATAGAAAAAAAAGGCAACACCCTCCTCTAAATATCTCAAAACAATATCTTAATGGCAAATATAAGAAAAAAAAACTGTAAAGATACAGCCATTCTCTAATTTTGAAAGAGCTGCTAAAAAAAAAAAACAGTTATCACAGCTACCAAATGATGAGCTGAAGAATAAAGCCCTGAGACAGAAACTGGACTGTTTCTGGACTGGAGCCGCAGCTTTAACATGTTGGTTACATGTTCATGGGTAATAGTAATCTAATATGTATGATGATGTAAAACTCTGGAAAAGGTCAATGTGTAAAATGAGAACTCTGACTTTTACTACCTAAAGTATACTGCTACCAGTAGCACGGACAAAAGCTGTCTTTTTGAAGTAACTACTTGATTTTTTGATACACTAAACTTTCACATGACAAGGCTGAAATAAAATATGAATATACGAATTACGTAGGGGGATAAGAAAAGACTCCCCACCGCTCCTCCCAAAAAAATCTACCCTGCCTTCAGCAAAAAGAAAAAGTACATTACCCTCCTCCTTTTTCACGCCTCCCCTAATAATTTTCACAAAGTCCCTTCTTGTCCATAATTAAGATTTCCAACTGTCATGTTTTTTTGTGAACGTTTCTCGCTGCAGTCTCTTGAATTTTCTCTGCCTAATTACAAAACACCATGTACAGGTACTGCTGAACATCTGGCGGGCACATCCACTCTGAAAGTATAACATTTTAATGAGCATGATGAGCATTCATGAATGAGATTATTTTGCGCACATGATTCATTTTTCATTCAAACACTTTTATACCCGCTTGGTAATATCCCTTCCAAAAAGAATTGCACCATCATGACAACCAACTCATTACACACACAACACAACCATTACTGTGTGTGTACGCTTTCCTCAAATTGCATAAGTATGACTTGGCATCAAAAGCCTAAATTGTCATAAATACTTAATGTCTGTGCTATTTTAGGTCCATCTCACCTACAGTAAAGCATTTTTAATACCTGGCCCAAATACCTGTTACCTGTTACATTTCCCAGTAAATCCCCCCAGATCTCCCTTCCACTGCCTATAAAAACGCTTTGCCTGCTATCTCGCTTATGTAACCAAAAGCTTATGATTCCAGGAAAGTATCTCATAAGCGACTTTCCAAAAATGTCTTTTCTGGAGGGTTAAGTCCCGGAGAAACCCCAGGTCAGAGGATGTTCTACATTGTCACGACTGTCATCTAGCAGTGATGGCCCCTCCCCTGGCCGCTATCGCCTCCCCACAGAGTTAATGTGATGTCTGTGAACTCCTGGCCAACCTGCCAAATATTGCACGGCCTCTGCCCTACCTTGCCAGGCCTATTTAGGTTACAACGTCTATCTAACACATCACAGCTTGTGTGTTTGATATGACTTTGTGTGAAAGAGTGAGAAAGGAATAGTGAGTTACCAAGTGTTTCTCTGCCATTTATCTGTTTTTGTGAAAAGAGAGGAATTGAGTCAGTTTGTGGATCCAAAGCTGCCTTAGCTAAGCCTTCTAAAGCACCATCTGGCGGCCCAGGCCCCTGTGCCACCCTACTCACCAAGATTACATCCTCCCCTGGCCTTGTATCCCCGTCCTTTCTCCCGCCTTCCTGTCCACTTTACACTCCTTCCCCTATTCCCTTGCCAGTAAACGTAACTGTATGCCCAGAGTTGTTAAGATATGCTAAGGCTTTCTAAAAAAATCTACATTAATAATGAGGTAGATGACATTTGAAATTCAAGAGCCAGGAATGATTTGGATTTATTATTTTGGTTACAATGCAAGTGTGATCCATTTGCATTTTAAAGCATTTCTCATTTTACTTCCTACTATTTTAATAGACTTTCGTGAAACTGACTCAAGTCTTTATGGTTTAAATACAGTATAGCTATTTCTATGCAGATTTTACAATAGAAAAATACAGTTTTTAAACATTAATTGTTGTTTATTAATGGTGTCTTGTTTGTTTGATTTTTTACTTAAAGGGGCACTCCACTGATTTTACATAAGAAGTTGAGTTCACTCATCACTACTCAGCCTTTAAAACCGTGGTATAATGTCTTCTGTGGTTTTTGTGGCGCTTTAAATTAACCCTGATGATGTCATCTGGGCTTGGGGCCTCCACTAAAAACTTGGACATGGCTATTTATCAGGCAGCAGAAGTCTAATGAAAGATGCTACTGAGTTGCATTTCAGGAGGAAGCATTTTTGGAGCTTCACTTGTAGGGACTAAAAGTCCAGCTATCTTGGCCTCTGATGCTTTGATTCTCCCAACTTCAGGAAAGTACAATACTAAATCAGTGACGTGCCCTTTAAATTTTAATTTCATTTTAATTTCAAATTGAAATAGCTGAACTTTTTTTTATCCCGTTCACAGAAAGTCCCTCCAATACAAATTTCGTTATGCAAACTAATGCATATGATGTCCTACATATGCAGATATCTTCTAGTGAATGGTAATGAAAAGTAACTTAGTAAATTTACTCAAGCATTGTACCAGTTTAAGCTACTTGGTCTTAAACTGAGCATTTACATTTTTTGTTACTTTATACTTCTTTCACTGCTTTTTACTACTTTTCAGAGGAAAATATTTTTCCTCTCACTCGAGTGCATCTAGCTGATAGTTGTACTGTAGTTACTAGTTACATGGCAGATTACCATTTTATAAACATAAAATTTGATTATCTTCTGAGATATGCTGCATTTTTAGAGATCGAACTACTGGACCGTATATAAAGTACTGAAGTAACACCACCTCAGCCAGCTACAGCTTTGACATGTTGGTTACAGGTTGATTCATGGGTAATAGTAATCTAATATGTATGATGATGTAAAACTCTAGAAAAGGGCACTGTGTAAAATGAGAACTTTAACTTTTAGTACCTAAAGTATATTCAACTGATGATTCCACTGTACTTTTACTTAAGCAACATTGTGAATATAGGACTTTTACATGTAATGGAATATTTTTTACTCTGCGCAGTTGCTTGTCTTACCTGTGTGAAGGATCTAAATTCTCCTTCCACCTCTGCTAGCGATATTTGGAGCATGATTTAGCTCGAAAAAAGTTTGCGAGAGTTGTTGATGTGTTTTTATTCAGTGTCACACCTTTGGCTGGCAGGTGCACATTGTGCACATTGTAAGAGAATTTGGCTGGGCTGTAGAAATCAAAACTTTGCTTTGGCAGAAATGTTTCTGAATGCCTTGTATTGCTCTCAAGTCATTACAGTGTTAACACAGTCTGAATCAAGCCTGAAGTCAACTAAGTAAAGTTTAAAGTTGACTTAGCATCTCAAGTACAAATTCCCAACTCAAGTGCCCAGCTCTTTTTAAGAAAAAGATTTTAAATAAACATCCTTTTTTTATAACAAATGCTAAAAACATCTTCTTCAAGGATTTAGAGAAAAAAAGGTGAAAGGAAGGGATTTCTGGCTGGACTCAAAGGGCTCCCAGTTACTGATGAATCGGAGACTGCTAAAAACTGAAGCACCACTTTAAAGCTCCTGGTGCATTACAATGACACACAGTGCAATAGTGCTCTAAAAATGTTCTGTCAGTTTTCCCAAAGCGTGTAATTTTTAATACTCAGAGGTGGTTCAGACAAAAATAACTTCCATTTTCCACATCCATTAGTTTAGACTAAACAGCACCTCCAGGTGATGACACAAATACATTCCTGTCATTTTACTAGGTCTCATATAGAGTCAGTTTCACTCTGATTAGCTGTTAACATCTTCTTGGGATTTAGTGTGGATGTATATGGTACAATACAATATTATATAGTCTCTTAGGAGAGAATTCGTTTTTGAGGTTCATACAGAGCGGGAACTATTATAGACATAAGTAAAAATATAACACATCCAATGGTTAAATAAGCACATTTCTCAAATTACGAGTTGACACACTCTTTCACTGTTATCCAACAGAAACATGTTAAGCATGCTAAGACTATCAAATTTTATGTGCGAGTGAGAAATGTGCATCATCACAGATGGCCAAAAGCAATAAACAACAATGAAGGGAGGACAATGTTTAGTTAGAACCCCTTGCGTGTTTCAGTGAAACCATTAAGTAAATATGTGACATGAGTAATGGCGCATCATGAGTAATGAAGACATAATTTCATTGTGTCAGTTTGCAGAGAATGGAGAGAAATATTTTATTACATGCTTTGGAAATGTGACAAAGACAGTTCAGCCATTTTGGAAGATCAATAAGCAGCAATGTATTTTTGGAAGATGAAAAGCTTGTCATTTGTTCAAAGAGCATTTTGACAGCATTTACACAGTAATTTTGGAAATTCTAACACACATATGCAGATATATACACACACAGACAACCAGAGGAAACATTGTCACAACTGCTACTAGAACCATGTTCAGAATTCCCTTCCAGCTGGACAGATGTCATCATGGAAATATTACTGAGGCAATGTTAATAGACCATTTACAGAGCTGCTCCTCCAGAGCATTCCTGTAACATTCCTACAATATATATCTTGGAAATGTGAAATCCCAACAATTTAGATTCATCAAACCTGGTGTGCTATGTGGTTGCAAATGAACATTGTACTTATTGGTGGGTATAACATAGCATATTGGTTTACATGTATGTGTAGAAAGGCAACAATAATCTGGTATGAAGAGATCAAAGTAGCAATACCATGTTAGTGCATGTGCAGAGATTTAGTATTATGGGACAATAAAATATTTCTTGTCTGTTACCCTGCAATATTTGGAAAAGATGTTGCCTCAATTTCCAACATAATCTTAGCTGAAGTTTATGAAGTTTTGAGATGACAATAGGAACTTTAGGAAACTAAAACAAGATTGTTTAATTCTTTCTTTCTCAGTTCTCATCTGACAAAAGTCATAAAATCTTTTCACAGCTTTCGTCTGTGTAATAAACAAAACACTTGAATAGGGAAGACTGTGGTAATCTCCCAGGTGGGCTACATTTCCAGATACTAAATTATTGCTGACATTTTGGTAGCAGATACAGTTGAGGGCCAATAGTGTCTGTCTACCAGATTCTGGAGTCCTTACTCCCTTATAACGGCTCAAGGCTAATGTTACATTCAGTTACATTTGCAAATATAGCTGGGCAGAGTTGGTCTTTTGGGATGTGGGATTTGCCATGCTCTTAGAACCATGATGCAACCATATGGCATGAGACGTCCCCCTAAACATGGATAAGTAACGTCCCAAGGTGCTGGACACAGGCGCATGCATGGAAATACCTGCATGCCACCTTTTCCTGCAACCATACACATAGACGCAAACACACACATTCAACAAAGGTATGCACACACATTGCATTTGGCAAAACTGTAATTAGTCTGTGCTTAGTTTTAGAGGAAACACTGAAAAGCTAGAGAAAGTAGCAGGAGGGAAGAGGCGAGGAGCAGGAGAGTTATACCAAAGGGAATGATAAATGATGGATTGCGAGAGTTCCAGCTAGACCCTGAGGTTACCAGTGTGAGGGAGTTACAGCTGGCTAGCTGATTCCATCGAGCTACAGATCTCATAATAAACATCACATGGGTAGTTTGGGCTGGCGGGTGCAGATTAAGCCAGAGCTGTTAGCTCTTTAAAGACTGCTCAATGTTGCAGCCAGCTCAGAAACTATTTCTAGGGCAGCTAGAAGTGTGTCAAAGCAGGTAGGAAGGGAAGGCTCTGGACAGGGACAGTTTTCAAGCTGATTTATGCCCCCTCAATCAGTGCAATAACAATAAACTGTCAACTAACACGCCACTTTTACTTGTAATTTATAGTACTACGCTCCTAATAAGCCTATACTTATTTCCCCCCTGTCCCTCCTCTTCTTTTCTCTGTCTGTCTGCGCAGAGCTGCCCAGCAGTCCAGGTGGTCAGTTCACTTTTCGCCCTCTGCCCCCGCCTCCCCCGCCACCCCACGCCTGCACTTGTGCCCGCCCGGCGCCCTACACTCAAGTCAGCCTGCAGAGGAAGACCATGCCAACGCGGTGCCAGGCCAGCCAGGGCGGCCAGGGGGCAGACACAAGCTCGGGCACAGACCAGGCCCAGCTTCACAACAGCTGGGTGCTCAACAGCAACATACCCCTAGAGACCAGGTAAGAGAATGCAACAATTACAAAAGTCCCTCTTAATGTACCCTCAAAGGTTATTTTTAGCACGTTGTTTTTATTTCATTTTTTTTAAAAGAGTGATCAAAAAGAGGGAAGCTGATTTAAAGAATTTGGAACAAATGGGGCTTGATTCCAAAATGCTTTCAGTCCAGAACGGTGGATATGTTATTTTGCAATGAAACCCTTGAAATGAAAATATCTTCCAGGCAAACCACCCCACGTAAAATGATGTCACTTGATTGAAGACAGTTTTTTAATCTTAAAAATGAGGATCATTAGATTAAAGAAGATTCTTTCATCAACTCCAGAGTTGGCATACTTTCACAATTTCTTAGAGAAATCGGAGTTGAATGATTAAGAATGAATGCTGGACTAAAGAATTTGTTAGGATGGACATGTTTTGCATGTGTAGTGAGCAGTAAGTGGAACACCACACAGACCTCTGGGGTATTATACAGGACTCTGCACACCATCAAAGTCCTCACGAATCTCTCAGGTTTTCTTGGGATTTTTTAATTCTCTTACCCCCCACTGCAGACACATTTACCCGGGGACCCGTGTATGCTACCCAAAATAAAAGTAAAATTGAGTACCCAGTAGAAATTCTCTTTTCAGGAACACATTGTGATTGAATTCCAATTGTACTACCAAAGAAAATGTTTCCAAATGCCGGGAGACGAACCGCTGGAATTTCGTCCCATCAAACAGAATTAGGCATATGCTTGCTGCATAAGTAATAATTGATCAGAGAATTATTTAGGAGATCCTCATTTGTGGGACTGCTTTTCGAGAAGAAGCAGCAAGGTGCAAAAGAATATGTTTGCATGTTTAATCGAGAGCTCGGTGCCGCAGCTGAAATCCTGTATTATGAGTGAGGGTGAGATTGGCAGTCTGCCAAGCCAGAAGAAGAGGTTTTAATAAGTTATGCATTAGGCCATAATTAGATCTTACCTCATTTAAAGGAAAGGAAGAATAAAATTAGATTCAGTGACAATTTAAATTAATCATCGGCCAGACATGAGTATCAATGTAAAAGACTTGTCAGAAATGCATTGTAATTACATTACTTATCTATGCGTGTGTGCTTTAAATTAAAATCCACCATAAATAAAATGTATGGGTTTTTTTTTTTTTTTAATTCATAACATTCAAACAATATTTGTTGAACATAGAAACTCTCTCCCAAGGAGAGATGTGATTATAAAACACCCTTTCCACAGTGACTTAGTATATTGGATGGTGGCTTTTTGTAGTAATACATTTTTGCATTTGGGACTTTATAGTCAAATAAGTTTCATTTGATAGTGCGCTATTAGTTCTGAACCATAAAATGTAATCATATTCATAGTCAATAGAATAGTGCCCCTTCATAACATAATTTAGATATTATTGGCTCTTTTCTATCTGGCTTTTGAGGGAGAAGACAAAAATGACTAAGTCTTCACTGCTTAACTGTTTTGGATTGGATTTAATATTCAAGTTCCCTCCTCTCTCTCCTCTTTCATATTCTCAGATATATTAATAATATAAGGATTTATATTTTTTGCTCATACCCTGACGCTGCTATCAGCTCAATCTCAGGCGTGAGATTAAAGATTTATCAAGTATTTACAACTTGACATGGGGGCTCATGCCAACGGAATTATAAGTGATGCTTAATCAAAATGGCAAAAAAATGGATACTATCTCCTGTTGTCAAGTACACTTCCAGTTTCCTTGGTGCGTATTTGATGAATCTGTATTGAAATGTATTGACGTTGCGTCAACCCAGATTAAGATTGTTTGAAGTGTGCATAGATTTCCTATTCAGCTGCATATCGGTTATGTTTCTGGAGAGGGCAGCTTGTGTAAGTGGAAGGATGCAGATATGGATATTCAATATATCGGACTGGATCTCACACTGACTGTGTTAAAAGGCATAACAAATGTTGGGACTGTAATGAATTGACTGGTGCCCTGCCTTCTCCTCTTCCCTTTTATCGCTAAGAAATGAGACTACTTGAATCAAACACTGTGCCGGTGCAGCTACACACTGAAATCAACCACTATACACACAGACATTACACATATCTGTATGTACCTCTGGAAAAAGGCCGCCACCTCCACACGCACACAGTCATTCTCACATATCCAGGTAGACGCAGCCCTTGGGCCATGGACTCCGACCTCCTGGAGAGCGGGAACTCTCATTTTCTTCCTGTCTCGGGGGAAATCTGCCCTCTGATATGAATTCAGAGCTTCCTGGGCGTCGCCCCTGGATATTGTCTGAGAAGATCAAAGGCAGGGAGCCAGGAAGAACAGTGAAGAATTTTTAAAAGCCCCACACACGAAGAATAGAGTTGCACACACATTGACAAATGCAATTTTTTAGATGGATTCTGATCCATTTTGCTATAATCCACCTTCAGCAGAGCAATAAAAGCACCATTGTGGACTAGCCTCAAAATGTGAAACTGCTCTCCTGTATTTGACATCTTTTAGTTTATGCTTGTCTTGTGTGGGCATCTCTGGGCCGAGCAATGTTTCTCTACGTGTGTGTGTGTGTGTGTCTTTGTCCGAAGTTTATCTCTGGCCTTTCAGAGTTGAACTACCATTGACCCTTAGTTGTGTGGTTGCTCCGTGTGCATCCTCCTGTGTCCCCCAATCCGACTCACAGCCTTCAGCAGACGCTGGATGGGTTGATGGAGAGAGGAGGCGAGACAGACAGTGAAGGATGGATGTCATCTGTCTCAGCCATAGGTCCAAGTTATAGACACACAAAAAGAGAGAAATACACAGACAAAAAGGGAATAAAGATGACTGGCGAAATGAAAAAAGATAGAATCTATATCTGTCTGTTTTTATTTATTCTACTTTAATTTTTTTTGTGTTTTTTAAGTATTATGCTAATGCATGTTTTGCCTCATGTAACGCACTTTGAATTGCCTTTATGTTCGAAAAGTCCTATAGAATTAAAGTAACAGCTAAAAACTAATAATTTACCCAGTTTCCTATGCAAATCATCTTCTTTCACACATATTCTTAGAATTTGCATGCCACAAATGCTATGATCAGCTTTATTCTGTCATGCATCATGATGCCCAAACTCATTTCCACAAAAGTCTTGAAGCTCTCACCCCACTGGTAGAACTTTGCTCTTCTTTTTAAGTACGATTTGTCTTCAAGGCTGAATATGAGACTAAATAGCTTGAGAAGATAGATGTGTTTTTGCCGTGTGTGAGGACAAATGGATGAGAAGTAAGGCAGTCTGGTGTCCAGCGACACTGTCAGAGTGCTGTCTGGCCCCCGTTTTAATGGCCTGTCCTTTAAGGGCCCTTCAGAGACCGCGGTGCTACCAGCAGCCTGTGACCTCACACCTGCTGCTGCACTTACAGAATAACACTCTGGCAAGCTCCAGGTCTACCCCAACATATCACACTCACAGCCGGTATTAACCCCTGGAGAGCACATAGTAACCTAGAGCAATCATTGTGGTTGGTGAATTCTTGGAGCTCCAAGATATTTTTTTGTCATGAAAAATACACACACAGCGGAGAGAAAAAAAAACATTGAGTCACACCTTCTCTCCAGTATACCCATGCTTTGTTTCCCCACACCAGCAGTCTTTGTTCATTTTTTGATGGGAGTCAGTGTGGCCAGAAAAAGCTGGAACTGCTTATGATTGCCTGCCCCGATCCACTTTTCCAAATTGCATAATTTCCCAGCCCCCATATTTCTGCTTCCTCAGATGCAACCCTCGCCCTCCATTATCCAAACACAATATAGATGAAATGCTACCTTGATTAATTGCCCTTCAGTGTAGTTTCTTATCATCATCTGCCATCTAATGCGTTCTTTTTCATAATGAAAATGAACCTCATCTTCGTTCAACTTATATAGTCATATAACTGAAGTAGTTGCTTTGATGAGTTAAAAAAAAGAATGGGTAAGTCATTGATCCTTGGCTGCCAGGGCTTTCTCATTCCCCTTCATATGAGTGCATGTCTGCCTTACAGTGGCTGCTGACAGTATTCCACCAGAGAGGCCCGCTACCTTTTTTTTTTTTTTTTTGTGTGAAATTTGGGCTTCTCTGATGAAGAATGAGTTGGGCTGGATTTGAGATTATGGTTTAATATTCTGTGACTAGTGTTGTGGGTATATTACATAGCAGTTTGTAGCGTGCATTTCGTGGCTATGTTCTATTGTTTAACTGTGAATAATGTCCGTGTTTTACATTTGTCACAGACATTACCCACCTACCAGAATTTATGTTGGGACATAATATAAATTGCAAGTGGAATTGTAGTGCTTAGAGACTTTCTTAGACTACTTTTCTTCCTTGATTTAGCTTTCTGGATTAATCTTTGATGACGCATTACTTGCAAGTTAAAGAGACCGCTTAATTTAAAAGCACACAATTGCGGCCAAACGTGGGATATCAAGGGTTTAAATGAATTACGTACTTTTAGAAAGTACTAACAGCTTTTTGACAGGTAAGGTTTAGTAGGACTTCATGCAGTGGCAAAGTGGAACAGTCTGTCCTGTGTGTGATATCTAAATCCTGAGCAGGCCTGTATGCATCATTTAAAAAATAGCAGGAGAGGGGTCTCTTCGAAAATCTCCCACTCTTGGGGTCCTTTAAATGAGTTTCAGGAAGGCATATTTCAGAGTTGGACTGAATTCTACTGAGTGCAGATTTGCATAAATAGAATCCAAATAAGCTACTGGATACTGCACCTGAGAAACGATTATGTCTGTGCTAAGGTAATTGGCAAAGCATTAAACCACTGTCCTAGGCCTGCACAGTAACTGTGATTGTTTCCAACATACAAAACATACTAAATCGTGCACTGCTGTCAGGCGTATAGTAGCAACACTGACAGCATTCTCTGTGTGGGTAGTGGATCATAACATGGCAGGCAGGCTGAGGGCAGAGCAGGAGGGTTCCCTTTAATCTCATACAAATCGCCCTGTTTTACTAGTCCAACTTTAAATATTTCTCTGCCATATATTTTCACAAAGTGCATCTTGTATCAGTTCATTACAGAACATATCTTTAGTTTCCAATTACGGCATGACTGCGTATTTCACGGGATGGTTGGCAACCTGCTCCCAGGCCCAAGGAGTAGGCTACACCATTAGCTAATGACCACATTATTGTGGGGTTACAGGTTCAACATAGCTCATCCACTGCTTAATATGTCAGAGTTGAGGGTAATGGTCTTTCTACATTGGATTTAAGGAAATTTACACTCCAGCAACCACAGCCGAAGTTACTCAAGATAGCATTAAGTTGGCTAAGCACATTGGTTAATCCTCATCTTCAGAGATTTTCCTCTTATAATGTCAAAAGTGAAAATATACAGTAGTGTTTGAACAAGTAAGCTAAACAGTCAAACAAGAAAGGAATATCGATATTACATTTTTCCTTATATTTGTATTACTGTTAGAACTGAGTAGCTCATCACTGCGATACAAGAGAAATGCTTCTTTACTTCCATGCCTTCTATATGATTCAACAGCTGGTGATGCGGACTTTTTAGCCTTTAGCGGCAGTCTTTTAGCACTACATCATGTATGTAACCATCAACTGCCTGAGACCCCTTTTTACAAGTCTCCTTTTGAACCAAGTCAACTGGAAACATTAAAAAGTCAGCCAGGAGACAGCGTTAACGTTAGCGTAATTAGCTAGCTAGCTACAGCTGATCGAAATCTGCCAGCGACAGTTGTTATTTCAGCCGACAAAATCAACAGCTGCTGGCTAGAAATCAGAGGCCTGCTTTTATCTGCCTCTGTCTCAAATCAAGAGCCCTTTTTTTCAGAAATGACCAAGAATTTATAGTGTTAAATCTTCCACTATTATCACCATAATCTGTGCCCTAAAGAAGACTGACAGGTGTGGTATGGGTCCTAGCGAACAGTCAGTTCCAGGTTAGAGTGAATTTCTTTTGTGTGTGTTTGTCCCACAGACACTTCCTGTTCAAGCAAGGCTCTGGTTCATCAGCTCTACTGTCAGGGGCCGGGCAGGGTTACCCCCTGACCTCTGGGACAGTGTACTCCCCTCCACCACGGCCCCTCCCTCGCAGCAGTGTGACCAGACCATTGTTTACTTTCAACAAGCCCCACCGCTGCTGCAACTGGAAGTGTACAGCACTGTCTGCGTCACTCCTCACTCTCACCCTGGCCCTGCTGCTCACATACGTCATCGGTGAGTTACAGTGCAATTCAGCCCTCAAGATTGCAAGATTGTCATGTGTAGCAGCACAAGAAGTTTTTAGTTTGTTCTGATTTTATTTAAAGGAATCAACATTTTCAGAATTGCTAGAGGAGCGAGGAAATTGGGAGGCTTGTCAAGAGACTGCCTCATTAATTAAAAAAGAAATCAATAAAAAATACTGAAACAAACCATAACAGCAATTTTTACACATACAGAATGTTGCAGACATCAAAGGGTAGAAAATACAGGAACTAAAAGAAAAAAAGAAAAAGAAAAACAGAAAAGGAAATCAATAGGGATAAAAGCAGAACTGCTGAAAATTGCACACCCTTACTTTGAAGGAGTTGGCTTTAAAAGCAGCCAGTTCTGTTTTCCAGAGATGACCCTCTGTGGGATATTTGAAAATTTAAATTAGCTGTCCTACACCAAAGCATAGAAAACTGCTAATTATTCCATGATGAACACAAACATACAATAGGTACTAACTCATCCACAGTTTTCTCTCTCTCGCTCTCTCTCTCTCTCTCTCTCTCTCTCTCTAACACACACATACACACACACAGAACTACACAAACTCACACATTCACCTTATTACTCTTCTACCTTTGCAAGCTATGTTTGTTTTTATTGTATTAATCCGTCCTGTGTTGTTTTAGCTCATGTCTTATTGTCTGTGCTATTTTGAATGTATGTATTTTATATTTGTTTATGTTGTTTGTTTAATATTTAATGTAATTAAATTTTTCATTCGTTTTATGGTGAGGTCTTATTACTTAACTCCCTCTTTCTATTTTGTTTTTATCACACCTCCACAAATTTCATTACCACGGTTTATTATGGTTATTTATACAGTATATCTCTTTGGTTTTGTATTCTTATTTTAATAACAAACCAAGCCAAACTAAAGCTGATTAACTTCTACTCCACTACAATTTAGAGGGAAATATTGTACTTTTTACTCCATTACATTTATGTGACAGTTTTAGTTACTAGTTACTTGACAGATTAGGATTTAACATAAAGAACATAGGATGACCTTAATGAATATGATGTAGTAGCAGATTAAACTGCCCAGTGTAAAGTACTGGATTGGCTCCAGCCCCCTCGCTACCCTCAAAGGATAAAGCTAACGGATGGATGGAGTTCTTCTACTTTTGATACTTTAAGTATGTCTTGCTAATAATACATATTTGTACTTAAGTGCCATTTTCACTGTATGATGGAGTATTTTTATATTGCAGTATTGCTTGAGCCATTACCATATTTCTGAGCCACTCATGAATGAAGATGAATTCACTCTTTAATGACTGATACTAATTTAGTAATAATTTGGATCTTTAAAATGAAGAAAGTTTCAGGAGTTGTTCTGCAGTCTGGGAGATCATCAGCAGAGTTTGTCAAAGTCAAATACTAAATTTATTCATCGATCCCCTCCGATTGCACCAATTCCCTGTTCATCCTCAACCTTGGCCTTGCCCTCCACCCCAGCACATTGTCTCCCCTCCACCGCCTCTAGTACAGATAACCCAACCCTCCATCCAGCCAGTTCATTTCCCTCCTGTGGTGGTGCTCAAGGTCACGCTGGAGCAGGCGGAGGTTCGCATTAATCACACACACACACACACACACACACACACACACACACACACACACACACACACACACACACACACACACACACACAGCTTCTCTCTCACACACACACACACACACACACACACACACACGTCTCTCTCACACACACACACACACACACACACACACACACACACACACACACACACACACACACACACACACACACACACAGGCGAATCCATGCAGATTAATCCCCAGGCTGAACCATGCTATTCCATTAATGTCCCGGCCCCGGTAATTAGTGCATTAGTGAGGAGTGTGAGTGATGACTTGGAGACGACATCACCTTTTAATTGGTGTCATGCTCCACTCCTGCTTGGCAATGATTGATCTTCATGTTGACATCACCATGGCAACTGCACCAAGATGTATGGGATGTAAGCATAGATGATATGTTAGCCTGTAAATCAAAGATATTCAAATAGCAAGATTAAAGTGGTCATGGACTTAATGTCTTTGTCTAGAGGGAGAGGTTGAGACGCAGGCCACCAGATGATTAGGTTCTCCCATTA
Source organism: Xiphias gladius (assembly GCF_016859285.1). NCBI lineage: Eukaryota > Metazoa > Chordata > Actinopteri > Istiophoriformes > Xiphiidae > Xiphias > Xiphias gladius. The sequence continues at coordinate 21,737,418 of NC_053422.1, forward strand.
CATAATGATTCCGTAATTTTAATGAATTAATTAACAGCCACTGACAGGAGGAGAAAAAGAAACCTCTCCCAATAGTATAATGCGTTCTCATCTTCATCAACTAATAGCCATGCTGAATTTTGATGTATGTATTGATTTTGAGTCCAACTCTCATTAAATCATGTTCTTATTGAAAAATTCATTCTTATTATCATAAATAATGTAATACAAAAAATTCAATTTATTTCATTTTCAAAATATGATAATGAATTGTACTTTATTCCAAATAAAATCATCTCCTATTGATTATTCTACTGTACTTTGGTAGGCCCTTGTTATATTGTACATATTTATTATTTTTATACATGCTGAAAATGTTTCTCAGTAAGGAACTACAAATTTTTTTATTCTCTTTTTCCTGTATAAAACCCACCACATGCTGAATAATTAGGGGATTACTAGATACAACAGACAACAGAAAACTAGCTGATTAATCACATTAATCACAGTCAATTTCCAAGCAAAAATACCAAACATTCCCTCATTCCAGCATCTCAGTTGTGAGGATTTGCTGATATTCTTTGTTATATGTGGTGGTAAGTTTAATTTCTTTAGGTTTTGGAGTACTGGTCAGAACATATCATATTGGTCAGCTTTTTTTTTTCTTCTTTAACCTCTTTTTGACTTTTTAAAGACTAAATGATTCATGGGTTAATCAAGGAAATTATAGATAGATTAACAGATAATGAAAATGGTTCTTAGTTGCAGTCCTACATGCAGGTTTTCAGATTAATAGTTATAACTTGTGGTTACCCTGCAGTACTGGTAAATATGGTGTGTATTGTCTGTCTGTGTTATACTGCAGATTCTGCTGACTGAATCAAGACATTTGCAACATTTAAAAAAAATGACATATTCCTTTACAGTCGTGCCAAGCTGGAACCAAACATTTCAGAATGTTGGAGACACTTCCCCCCTTGGTTAAAATCGTCTTAACGCAGCTGTTTCCTTTGGCTGGATCTTCATCTTTTCTCATGAAGCTCAGCCAAACTTTATGCTGCTTGTCGCAGTCATCCATGGTTCAGCACGTAACAGAGCTAGTATGTGATCTCACATGCTAAGTGGAGGCACAGAGTAACCAGTGTTGTAACGGCGAAGTCCTTGCAGCAGGTCTTGAACACTTGATGTAGCACTTACTAATTCACTAAACAGATTTGACAGATCCTCAGTTTTTGACAATTTTGAACCAGCTCTTAATACCCAACTCAAATTATTGCCAGTTTTTAAAGCTTTTTGTACAAGTTATGGGACTTGTTTATTAATTTGGGGGAAAATAACCCAGCAAATAATGACGCAATAATATTATGTCTCAAATTAAGATTTCCAATTACCACAACAATTGGACGGTGCATGATTGCAGAGATAATGCCGTGCCGAAATGATTGCAGCATATGCCCCCTGTTGTCATTAGCTAAGGCAGTCCCCCTCTGTTTCTTTACTGCCCTCTCTCCCCTCCTCCCATACCCCCTGGTGTTGCAGGGTCTTTGAATAGCTTTGTTAATTTGTTTATCTCCCAACATACCCCTCCCTCTTGCAGTCGTAGCTTGTTATTAAGCACAACACGGCCATCAGATATGAGAAGAAGGCATTATGATAGCAAACGGGGCATTTAAGGAGAGATAGAGGACAGATTAAGATCGCATCTGTAATCTTAGGGAATATTGCTGCTGACAACGGTACCAGTAACTCATTTTCTATTTAAAACCTCATTTAAGTTCTGCCTCCGTAAAACCTACCAACTATTGCTCCATCATGCTGTCAAAAAAAAGCTAATTAGAGTATTTTCTGCATTAATGAATGTCTTGCTGTTTTAAACAGTTACAACCCTCAGTTGTTGAATCAAATATGAGGAGAGGGTGGGATGTCTCAGTTATGAAAGATAATCATCTCTATGGCAACAGGGAGAAGCTTCTGATGCAAGTGAAATGACTAAGTCAGCAGCAACCCGGCAATCAAATAATCACCTCCAAATCACATTTCAGTCACTTGCGCACACACACACACACACACACACACACACACACAGACACAGACAGTGCACACTTTAAGCCAAGATTTTCTTTATAGTTCTGTTGTGCAGTACGTGATGCTTCAGGGGACCTGGTGGTTCCATAAAGAGCCAAATGACTCGTTAGTGGCTTTAAGTTCATTACTTTCACGCTTTTTCTTTCAGTAAATCTGCTTTCACAGTTTGATGGCAATTCAAAGCATCTGCTTCAAAAGATGGCCATTAATCACAGGGGTCAACCTCTGTACAGTCTCCAACTGAACTCAAATGGAAGAAAATAGTGTTTGTGTGCTTATTAGAGCTACACTTAATGATTCTACTTTCTACCATTATCAATAAATCAGCAGATTATTTTGTGTGTTTCTAATTTATTCAATTTTATTTTATTCCCTTTATTCACACATTACACAAGGAACACATTAAGCCTTGTCTAATTCTGTGCTCATAGACAATATGAGAAAAGAAGGGTACAAACAGAAATGTTTAACAGCAAAAAAGAAACACAGGTGGCATTAGCAAAATAATATCAAATAGGCTAAAGACTGCTGTTGTATCATTTTTGTGAGAGTAAATATGTGTAACCACAGACGTCACGCCTTTGGAAACGTAACCCTTTTTAACTCCTTCAGCTGCTGCATCCGCCATCACACAGTCTGACAATCCCAGAAAGGGTTAGGGTGTAAACACTACTGTTGCCATAGTTGCTACTGCCTGCTGTCACTATTGATGTGCTGACATTAAACAAACAGAGTGCAACTATTGGCTTCTGATAGTGATGGATTAAAAATCATGTCCTCATTAACCATGCCGTGAGTAAAAAAAAACGTTCATGATAATATCCAAAATGTTTGATGTGAAAAAGACTTTAAAAGAAGGACGATATTTTCTCACACCTAAGAAAAGCAGTGACAGCAACATAATTTTACTCCAAATTCTAAATGTGTTTAAATCTCGATTGCCTCAGGTACTAGAGCAATGACAGTGAAAGCTTTTATCTAGAATCATATAAGTGGGATTGTAGGTGACACTCAAAAGACATATGTTCATACGTAATTAATGTAATGAATAAATTAATATCAGCTGAAAATATAAATAGGTAACAGACTGAATTAGGGGTCAGGAAAAAAAATGCCTGCCCTCTTTCTCCCTGGACTCCTTAATAGGATGCAAATAGTTCAGCTCACAGGTACAACAAGGTTTGATTTTGCTAAACTTAGCGTGCATACTTACCTAACTGCATCGATGTTGCTTTTCAGTTGCATCAAAATTCAAGTTAGCTGGTTAGCAGGAAACCACAGGAGAGAGAAAACAGAGGCACAAAGAAAAGGAGAGAGAACCATGTTTCTGTCAGAGGAGAGCTGCGCTGCCGGCTACATATTATTATAATATTTCATTTATGCTTTACAGTGGCACTGATACTTAACAGTGTTGTGCATTTTGTTGACAGTGGAAATCTGATTTCCATAGAGATTTGTTCTATTCTTGAGACCCAGACAAGCACAACAATCAGTTTTAGAAAGATGAAAAGAGGAAAAACAAAAAATTTGCTTTTAAATATTTGTAAACATAGTTTAGAAAGCACTTCAAGTTTTAGAGTGTGTGTGTGTGTGTGTGTGTGTGTGTGTGTGTGTGTGTGTGTGTGTGTGTGTGTGTGTGTGTGTGTGTGTGTGTGTGTGTGAGTGACCCAGTGCGTGGTGGTTCATCGCTCTGGCTTAAAACAAATGCAGCTCATTTATGTTTCAGACATACCACTGGTCGGTTGATTGAACCTGGCTCTCAACTTGCATAACCAGCAGCTGTTATGTGAACCGGAGAGCAGTAGCTGATGAAAGTACCTGAAAAAAGTAGCTGATGCCTGCTCAAAAAGTTTGATTTGTTGCTAAGGCTTGTTTTTGATATAAAAGCACTAAAGGGCTCTGAAAAGTTGCCAAATCGAAGGACAAAGTTTTTAAGTTGTAAACGCTGGAGAAGAGAGCGGGGTGAAGAGTTGAGAGTAGATTTAGGCTGAGCATTATACACTTTTAGTAACAGTGACAACGGCATTAGATGCTATCTCAAGTTTAGGCCAAATGTAAAATGTGAAAAACGTTATTACATTTCCAGAATTATTTAAGAAGTTCAACAGTTGTAAGAGAATTTTTTGGGGGACAGCAACTCATTCATACAGACTATGCATCATGTATCAGATTTAATTGTTTTGTCCTGTAGACAACGCTGTAAAAAGTGAACAAAGATTTGGGGTAATTGTCACAGCAACCAGCTTCCTTATTTAGGTGATCAGAAAATACAATTTCTAGCTGGCACAATCTCTGGTGGACATCTTGGGGTGAGGTGCATGATGGAACTTATGTCAGGCATAAGAGAAGATGACCTACCTTGGTCTCAGGCTAGTAATAAATCCTACTTCAGCATCGGTGCTCCAGGCTCTCGTCGCTCATCACTCTTAAATAGCAAATGCAGCAAACACAGAAGCTGTCTTATGTACGGAGCTGAGAAAACAGGAAAAATCGTGTTACCAGTGAGTGATAGCTTTAACGAAGGTCATCTTTTCTGCTATCAAAGCCAAGACCAGTCCCTCTTAACAACAGCCAATCAGGACTGATAGTGCTTTAACTATTATGAACATTGCAACTTGACTTGGTAAAGTAGTTGTAATTGATGAAGTCGTCATTTAATCCAACTCCTATTAAAGAATATGTATAATGTTATAAAAACTAATTTTCCATGTAAGTAGGTTTCGAATTCAATTAGTGTGAGCAAAGTAATTATGGAAATATCTAAACAGAAAGACAGGAGTTAAAAAAAAAAACCTTGGCATAATTTTACAGTGTACCAATGTAAGGGTTCAAAGGCTTTGAACAAATCTGTGTGGAAGCAAAGACATACCCAAAATAAAAAGATAGTACAAGTCTAAATTGGAAAAAAGCTCAAATGTGCTGATTCACTCTGCTGAAGGTCTGCTACTTTTTTTTCACCCTGCACTGTGCCCCATATGCAATCAGACAGCACAATCTGCCGGCCATTGCACAGCATATTGTACTGTACTTTGAGATGGTTGCACTGAGTGGGATAAAGGCGCTTTCAAAAGTTTTGAACATTGTGTCACATCAGTTCCTGGAGCTATAGGTGGGTGGTAAAGAGCAGAGAGTGCAGATAAAATGAGGAATGCAAAACAACCGTAATTGGTAATGATAAATATGATGTCTATGATGACGCTTTGTGGATTCCAGTACATTCATGAGTGAATTACACACGTATAGTTATAACAACCTAAGTTGATTGAAGAGTTAGGGTGGTGGGGATTGCAGTCTTTTCTGATATCAGGTTCGCACCGCAGGGGGCCAAAGATTGTGTACAGAGGTAAAGTCAGAGGGTCGGCTGAGTCTGATGATGGCTGTATGGCTGAAGCTGTTGAGGTGCTGAGATGGCCTGATCCCAATGAAATCTTACCTTCTCCTAAAGGGAGAATTTTTTGAACAGTTGGTCGCCTGTTTGTCTGGGACCAGCTGTGATCTTCTTTATTGTGCAGCTCTGTCAAGGAGGGCAACTGGCAACCAATTATCTACTCGGTGATGCTGAGTGTGTAAGATTGGCTGCTACAACGTGTTTCCAGGAGGGTCCGGGAACTAGAACCTTTCTATTAGGAGTGTTCTTGCTTAGCACAGTTCAGTGGGACACAAAAACACTGTCACTCGCGGTGACTCAGTCCCAGGACAGCAATGCTTCTCCATTCTGCTCCGTGTATTGGCTTTATTATCTTTGTCTCAACAGATGTTTTTAATCGGTTGCTTAATTATAGCTCACACAGGGAGCCGTTTCACCTTTGGTTCGTTATGTGTGTCTGAATTTGGGCTTTTGTCTGTGTTTTAGTATTTTAAAAAAGAAAAAGGTATAAGCTAAATAATTGATGTTTATTTCAATTGTTTCACCAATGTTTAATTGTCAATAATACAAATATATTGGTTTTATTTTGAAAAAATACCATTTACATTCTGCGTTTTAACCATTTATTGATTTGTTGTTGTTTTCTTTTTGTGTTTACAAATTTAGAATAACTCTGGTGCTCAACTAGCAGCACATGTGTGTTTTTCTCACGATTATCAATTTCACTTTCTGTTAATGGAAGCATTTTCTGTGCATGTTTACTGTAAACTGGCATGTTCAGTGGTCCTACAGAACAGTAACAGAATTTTATGGTACAAATTGGTTAAAAATGCTCTGCTCTTTTTTTTTTTTTTTTTTGGTGGAAATCGGTGTGTGACTTTGTGATTGGGATTTTGTGTGTGTGTGTGTGCGTGCGTGCGCGCGCGCTCGCTCCTCAGCCCAGCTTCTTTCAGCCAGCTGCTTCATGCCTCATTGAGGTCTCTATTGATTGGTCCAGTTTCTCTTTGTTTTCAGTCCTCTATTTTGGTCTTCTAATGCAGCTCTAAGAAACCCGCTGGCCTTTGCTAAAACTGCCCTTACAGCTACAGAAGCCTTTGGTAAAATTGCTTTAAATGGCTAGACAGACTCTGGTCAGAAAGCTCTGAATGGTGAGAGAGCCCTTTGGTAAAATGTCTTCAGAAGGTCAGAGAGGCTGCAATAAAATAGCCTCAATAGCTCCAATAGTTCACTGGGCAAGTACATTCTCACAAGCATGAACACGGGCATGCACTGTAACTCACATTCACACAGATTTTTCTTTCTCATCTTCTCTGACACTCGCACGCACACACAATGCAGTGACACACCCACGCAGCAACGCACACAAAGCATGCAAGGAATGAGCTGTGTGTGACTGAGTGGCAGTTGTGAGTCGCTGTTTGACTGCAGTGTTTTAGCTCTCAGTGGTGGTAGATGGTGGCTGCCGGAGGGGAATCTAACATGGCGCCGATCCCCTGCTTATTTAACACTATTCTGTCTGTTGTAACATGACTCAGCTTTCAGAAAGGGGCCAGATCAGTAAGACAGTGAGTGGGAGATAGACATAGAGAGAGTGGGGGACTCTGGGGGGCGTAATTAGAAATGAAAGAACAACAGAAAAAAGCAGAAAGCTGTGATCTGTTGGACTTGGTGTGCTGTCACTACCGTGACTAACTAGATGACAGTAACAGGGAGTTTCAGTGGTAAATAAACACCAGGATATACAGCAAATCTCATCATTCAGGACATGAGAAGTGTGTCACCACCTCCGCTCTTCCTTTATCCGTCTTTCCTTCATTGTATCCCATTATCCAAACAGGACTTCCCATCCCAGATTGGCAAGGTCACATCGATGATGAGTCCTGAGGTTTATACCAGTCAAGAAATTGCGGCACGACACTACACTGCTGCTCACACACGCACTTGCACACAAGCAAATGTCAGCAGAAATACACTCATGCATTCGAACATACACACCGCCATGACAGTGGTATTAGTGGCTTTCAAAGGGTTGATGGAGGGGAGTAAGAAAACACTTATGCACCTCTTTTGTGTCAGAGTGCAGCAAGGACCGACAGGCGAAAAGGCAGGGAAAGGGGACCCTCAGGCTCTCAGTCTCTACTCTAACGTTGACTCATACACAGATTTGTTTTATTGGCTCTGAAATCCCTCTCCTTCACTCTCCTTCACACTTGTTTTCCCCATTTGTCTCTCCTTCTTTCTTACTCCCCCCCTCTCTCTCCGTCTGTCTCATATCTCCCTCTGCCCTTCTTTCTCTCTCCGCCTTTCTTTCTCCCATCCCCCAGAAGTTTTGTCTTTGCTGGAGGCTGACACAGCCATGCAGAACTCGGATGAGCAATTGCTTTACTGTACATGCTAAACTACACACTAAATTGAATGACTGATGCTCTTGAAAGTGTTTGCTGCCGGGCAAAGCCAGCTGTAGTCTTTGGTTGTCAGACGGAATATAGTTAGTGGTTAGCTATGTGTATGAGCGAAAAGAACTTGGCAATCAGGCCTGGGTGTGTTTCCGCTTGTGCGAGAGTATTGATAAATCATTTTTAACTGACTGCAGTGCTACCTCGGCTGCAATGTTTATCGATAAGACACTGTATTCGCAGTCAATCTCACTCATTGTGTCCAGCAACCGAGCTCAGGACTGTTACAAACACCAGATGACTGACACACACACACACACACAATTTTCTTTCCCTACCTCCTACTCTTTCTCCCACCACAAGTGTGAAATCTAATCATCACTGGAGCCCACAATCATTTCTATCTAATCTGGAGACACAAACATGCCTGACAACACGAATAGTAACAACTGCTGCAGCAACTGTAAGCTAGCATTATCTCCATGTCTACCAGCTCAAATAGCCTGGTTTTTAAAATCTGTCTGTCTGGAAAGACTGAAGAGAATTTAGTGGTTCAAGGTTGCCATTTATTACAATCACAATAAAGATATGCTATCCATACAGCTTTCCATTTCAGCTGTTAATGTACAACAGCTGTAGGGAGGCAGTTGTTATCTCAGCGGTAGTGATTTGCGGATTGACCCGCGGGTCGGGTTGGTTCGGATGAGCTTACTAGAAAAATATCAAAAAGTGACGAAGCAAATTAAGTCATAAATAACTAAACATTCTGCCCAATAGGCTTGATTGGATTACTAGTCCACCTTCTCCTCTCTCTCTCTCTCTCTCTCCCTCTCATACACACACGTATGCACCAGAGGATGTAGGTCCTCTTATGTCCTGGATGTCAATAATCGGCATTACCAAACTATAAAGTGTATCATGCTGTGGTGTTTGTTTTGATACACATGTTGAGGTTTGCTGTGGTCATTATCTGATTATTATTTATATCAGATGTGCTTACATAGGCATATAGCTTGCAGCTATGCATGTTTCTTTGCAACAAGATTCAGTCCTCCCTTTTTAAGGTCTGCGCAAGCAACTTTGTTTTGCTTCTGTAAAACAGGAAATAAAATAGTTAACCAACATATGAACTGTAGTGCTCAGGAATACAGTGGTTATTTATTCCACACAGGAGGTTGGATTAGTAAAACAGTCTCTCTCTCTCTCTCTTTCTATCAGCAATATGTGTGGTACTGTTGTTACTGAAGTAAACAGCGTCTCTCTCTATCTCTCTCCTCTCTTGTCTCCATGCCTCCGTGGTGCTGAAAGGCAGGCGGCAGCAGCTACTTACCATCAGTTTTCTTATTCTTACTATTCAGATTCTTATTAATAGCAATAATAATAAATAAAAGCTCATTCAAGTGCGGTATAAATGTTGTAACTGTCGTAACTGTGTATCTGTCCAGACAAATTGAAAAAAAAGAGAGAGAGCTAAAAGTTGACGGTTTGCAGGCCGGGATCAGGTGGCTGATTATCGCATATTTTTTTGGGTCGGGCAAAGTGGGTTGGCTCTCATAACGGGTTGGGTGAGTGCGTGCATTAAAAAACATCACTACTCAGCAGCCTTGCTAAATTTATTCACAATTTTCCACCAGCTTTGATTCTTCAGTTCTCTTATTTCTCTCCATGGTAGTTTAAATAAACCTGAAAAAGCCCCGTCAGGCGTCTCTTTCTCTCACCACCGAACTCTCTCAGTCTCTCCGTGCATCCGGCACCGTTTTCTTCAGCATGCCACATCCTCTATGCACATCTCAGCAGGGTAGCTGACAGCAAGGGTACAGTACAGGCCCCCTCACAGCAGTGCCGTCCTATTACCTCTGGCAGTCATCTCACTGTCACACTGATCAATGGTTCATATGTGTGAGGGCCTCGGCCTGTTAGCTTGTTGCACTGCTGCTCGCTCTCGCCACTGTGCTGCAGCTGCCACTCGTGTTATAATGACTGGACTTACTCGGAGTCTTTCTCTAACGTGTGATGGTTATGTTAGTTTTTATGAGAGAGCGAAAGAGAAAGATGGACACTGAGAGAGAGAGGGATAGACAGACAGGGAAAAAAGAGTAAGAGTGAAAGTTCATGCTGAGCACATGCTGCTTGCATAACTGACTGCATGCTGTGTCTAAGTGTGTTTCTGTGTGAGTGTGTATTTATGTTTTGTGTCCACACATTTAATGAAATGTATAAAATTCTGTAAGCAGCAGAATTAAGAGGTGGTGGGTAACCGGTGATTCCGGAGGTACTGTATTTTGTTACTACTGTACATTCTCATTTAAAATGTATCTGTTAATTATGTACTAAATATTCTTTAACATGGAAACACAGAGCAAATCATGTACCGTCAGCTGCAATGTCCCCAGTTCGATTTCACTTGGGGACCATTGTTGGTCTTTCTCCTCTAGTTTCCTGTCTTCTTCCTGTCTAAAGCAACAGTGGCTAGGGCTAGTCAGTTCTATACAATCACCTTACCAAGAAGGATTGAAAAGAAAAACCCAAAATGAAAAATCAAACGGACACAAAAACACTGGCGTTTCCTGGGTAATTAAACAATATCCTACTATCAATGTTTATGTCACCATTTTTAATTATTTCAACTTTGATTCTGAGAAATACAGCTTTTTTCCATCATTTTGGAAAAGAATCTGGCTAAAACCTAAAACACCCATGTGCCTCAGCAGCCATTGCTATGGAGGGAAAGAAGCCAGTCAGTGGTGGGAATCAGAGTTCTCGCAAAGTCAGAAGACTTTGTTGTTGCAACTGGGAACAAAATACTGTGCCACAGTTATTGAATTAATGTAACTCTGACCATGAATGTGACAGTATATCCATTTAAATTCGAAATTTTGGGAAATATGAATGCACCATTTCTTGGCAGGACTTACATGAGAAGATTCATAACACTGTCATATCAGGTACCGGTTGGATTTTGTTACCTTTGGACAGATCCAAGGTAGCTGTGTTTCCAGTCTCTATGCTAAGCTAACTGGCTGTTGGCTGTAGCTTCATATTTACCATCCAAGCAAGAGATTGGTGTAACAATCTTCTCATCTAACTCCTGGCAAGAAAGTGAATAAGTGTATTTCCCTCAATGTCATGCTATTACTTTTAATTGCTGAATTAACTGCTAACTGCTTTTACTGTTTTTTTATTAAGCCTAAGCTTAAGCCTCTAATGACCATAAAGCAGTGCACACAAGAGAGTCTTGAACTTCTGTGTAAAGATGGATTGCTTTCTGGGCATATTGGGCAAATGCCCCAGACATCAGGGCCAGAATGCTCAGCAACATGTCTCAATTAAAACTGAGCAAACTCCATCTGTCCATCGGGAAAAAGCTAGTAAGTGGACCTTGAGTTGGGATTATTTTGTCAAACTATGTTCCTAAAGTCAACAATGAACCTTCAACATTCGTGCATCTTTTTTTACGGATTCAAGCAGGAGAGTTCCATGCCCATCCAAGCCTGTGCAGGGTTTTCCCTAACTTTTCAGAGGACTTTGTGTAAGAAAGCTAGCAACACTTATTGTACTAGTCAAAAGTATTAATTTCACCAAACAGCATGTTCGAGATTTAATGAAAATGTATGAGGATTATGTTAACTTGTACACATAGGAAAAATAAATAAGTTGAAATACACACAGTATGTAATTATTCTTGAAAGAGAATAATTTGCAAAGAGAGTTGAAAGAAGTTAAACTTCTCAGGAGAAAATGCCCTACCTCAAGCAGTTTTTTGACAGTTGACCAATCACAACAGGAGCTGTGAGACCTGTTCTTACCCATAGCAACATCAACACTGGAGATGGTAGTGGTGGAGAAACTTATTATCATATCATATCTTATTATCGTAACATAATGTCATATCTTATTATAACATATCTTATCATAATATATTATCATATGTTATTATTAATCAGAGCACAGTGAAATATATGACATGAAAAGTTAATCTATATCACCAATATTCATTTGTTGAGTAGAACTGGACGGGTCCTAAGATTTTCTGTTTGGTGTGTGTATTCATTTCAGTAGCTAGCAAAACTAGCCTGTTACCTCTCGTTAACTCTAGGTTAGTATAAGGTGTCGTAACAAAGGGCGCTTTCAGGTGCAACAGAGTTTATTTCATATGAAAAAACATTCTGATCAGCGGTTTTCATCAGAAAAAGATGTTATGTGTGAACACAGCCAAACTTTATTTATCTACCAAGTCATGTTAGATACTGAGGTCAGTCATTCGAGGTATCTTTATGTAACATCAACTAACTAGCTTTGTTGGCTAACGTAACTTAATTCAGTACATGAGCCGAGTTGGCTTCCATCCTGAGTTGAAGGTACAGTGAAATATCCAATCAGATGTTTGAGTAACTTGGCAATGAGCATCTGTCCGACTGCCAGTCACCTGCAACAAATGAATGGGACTGCAGAATCCTAGACATTCAAAATATGTCCCACTTTAACTGCATATCCAAATATAAACCTAAATTAAAGCCCTAGTCCGTCCTTGCCTGTGGCTTCAAAAGTACTTTTTAAATAGCAAGAATTAACATGGTCAAGTGAATAACAACAAACATGTCGTCACTAGTCTTAAGATTACTGTGAGTACATCAGGTCCTCAAAAGTACAAGAGCTTACACACAAACTTGCACTCTCCACCACCATCCTCTCCTTATCACATTTCCAGGTCCTTATCCATCCTCGCTTCAGTGTGTGTTTGTGTGTGTGTGTGTGTGTGTGTGTGTGTGTGTGTGTGTGTGTGTGTGTGTGTGTGTGTGTGTGTGTGTGTGTGTGTGTGTGTGTGTGTGCACGCGTACTCTATGACTCTAGATGCTAAGTGTTCTAGCAAGAGGTCAACAGCCATAAAACGAGAGTGCGAGAGACGGAGAGAGAGAGGCTGATGAACAGGAGCAGGAGGAGTAGGGTCTGAGGGGCTTTTGAGGAGGGATGGAATGGTGAAGAGGAGAAGACAGGAGAGCCCGTGAGGACTGTGGCTGCAGAGTCATTACTGGAGTGGGTAACACTTGGCTAGCAGAGGTATGGGGGGCACCGGAGTACAAGTAGAGAAAGAAAAGCAATTCAGATGAGAGGAAGTGAGGAGAGAAAGGAGCATGAGAGACTGAATGGTGAAAATGCTAAATGTATCAGTTTTGGAATAACTTGTTATCCCTCAATGAGCCCTCTTACAGACTACTTTATGATAGGTTGTTCCACTTCACAGCGTAATATAATGCAGTACAAACAGTGATGATGCATCCAAACCAACATTTGTAGGTGCAACACTATATTTCATGCTCAATTCTAATGGAAGAGAGTTGATAATGGATTATATTTCAAAGAAAATCTCTGTGGTATTGTCTCTATATCTATCGTTGTTAAATAAAATGTGATTCTGACTATCATCAGTATGTTTCTCTGCCAGTTTCTCTCTACCTGCTTGTTTTTTTTTTCTTCTCCCATCTGTCTGCAAAAGATTCAGTACTTGTAGCACTAGACAACCAGAAGGGATTTTGGTGGAAACTAAAACCATGAAATTGAATGTACAAGGCAGATCATTTAGGTTACTGTTTGTCATACTTTTTCTTTCCAGCATCAGAATGAGTCATCACAACTAATTTCACAGCAACGTGTTAATGAGAAAATCCCCCACACTGCATCCTTTAAAATGAAAATAAGAAAACTACAGAGAAGGAAGAAAAAAATTAAAAATGAGTGACTCGTACCCACCATGATGTGAAGAATCTGCACGTGTCCATGTCTGGTCTCATCACAGGCTGACAGTTTAATTAGTCTGAATTAAATGATGCATGACGTCTCCCTCATGGCCCTAGTAATCGTCAGTGTTCTGCTTTGAAGAGCTCATATTGTGTATGAATAGATAGCTAAACCAACAGTGGCTAGGGCTAGTCAGAAGTTGAAATGTAGGATTTTCTGATCCCCATAGATGCCAGATTGGAGCATGGGACCAAATTGGCTTCAACTCTCAGAGCTCATCATAGATTTGCTATATTTTTCAGAGAAAATACTTCTTTCTTCCTGTGCTTCTGCAATGGAAAGTGACTGCAAATGGCTTTGAACTATCTTGAAGTTTTAATTACGTATTCCTCATCAGTTGGGGATCGAGTGTGGGTGAGTGCGTAGGTGTTTGGGTGTGTGCATACATGCATACATGAAAATAGCAGGTACATTAATGCACTTGTGTGAACGTGCTGTACCTGTGTGATTGTGTTGGTCATGCTGTATAATTGTGGATTTGTTTTTCTAAGCAGCCATTTTGTGCAAGCGTGTGTCAAGTGCTTTTTCTGGGTGGCGGCAATCAGTAGAAGAAAACAGACAGTGAAGATGTTTGAAGTCGTTAGAAGTTCCTTACCTTGATCTGCATGCAGCAGCCATCCTCTGACTGCCACCAGCGCAGAGTAACTTTGTGATTTGAGTCTCTGCTTTTGTTTGATGTTCCGAATGTGTCAGAAGAGAAAAAACATGCAATGATTTATTTCATTTGCTTTGTTCTTCCTATCAGCAAAGAAATATTACCTTTTTAGATTCTTTTAAAGTGAAAAACTAAAGCAGTGTTGGAGTACAATCTCACATGAATGGAACCTGATGATTGGTCAGAGCAAGGTGAATGTTTTACTGAACATTTTATTGACAGCCTTGCAAGACACTAATTAATTTCTTTAATGGGCAGGTGTTAGTTGTTTTTATTTAACAGCATGTTGGATTGTCGTCCTAGTAAACAGTTTTATGAGTGGGAGGGGGAATCCAACATCCTCCCATACCCTTTGTTGTTTAAAAGGCCCATATGGATTGTGAATCGGCAGCAGCTTTCAAAGCATCATTAGTCATGCATAAAAGACTGCGTTAGCGCTTTAATACCAGCCCTGGGCTCAGACTCTGAAGATCTGCCTTAATTGCCCACCTCTGCCACGTTCGTTGTTCGTGTGTGTGTGTGTGTGTGTGTGTGTGTGTGTGTGTGTGTGTGTGTGTGTGTGTGTGTGTGTGTGTGTGTGTGTGTGTGCGGGAGAGTTTGTGTGTGCATGTGTTCTTTGTGTATTTGCTAATTGTCCATTGTCTTGCCGAGCACTAATAAGTACAAGTGATAGCTCTAAGATGGGCATTAAAGAAGATTCGGACACACCCCTGTGCATGCCTTGAATAATGATCTTTTCGATCTGCTTTTCCTCTCCCTTTGGCTGTCACTGTGTGTCTGTGTGTGTAGTGGTCCACCTGTTAGGTCTGACCTGGCATCTGCGGCACGGCGAGAGCCAGCTGTATGAGAACGGCCTGAGCTCGGCAGACCATCAGCAGGAGGACCGCAGCAAAACCAGACCTACCAGCTCCATCCACCTGCTGGACACACTCAATCCTGAAAACACACATGCTGGTGACAGAGGTGAGCTGACACAAACACTCACAGTCATACAGACACACACACACACACACACACACACACACACACACACAGTATTGCACCACGATAACAGATGGTTTGCGTTCAACTATTGACAGGATTTGCCAATCAGCAACAATAAAATAAATGTAATAAAAATGTATTTAGTAATATCTGATTTATTGAATAAACACTGCCTTAAAACATTTCACTTCATTTTAACTAGGCCTGGCTGCTTTTTTTATTTTATTTTCATTTTAAAAGCAACAAGGTGAGTATCCAGTTAAATCAGGGGATGTTTCACAAAGTCAAATTACCATTTAAGCCAGGCATATTTTAGTAAGTCAGGCTTTTTTACAAAAAATATGGTTTCATAAAGTAGGTCTAAATAACTCCGACCTAAGATATCATGGAAAACTTGGCCCTCAAGACTAGCCGGTCCGGTATTAGGGCCGAACATGAGTCAATTTGTAGTACATATGAAATTTATCACATTTTGACATGGGCTGCTTTATTAAAATCTGTGGTCATACCTTTTTCAGTCTTAAAGGGTAACTCGATTTTACAAATCAAGGTGTGTATACAGATGTTGAGGGGTACTAGTACACCTGTGAAAGAAGTCCTCTGCAGCCACATAACTTCCTTGGAGACAACTAAGGTGGACTTTCTGAAATCTGATAAGTTGCTGCAAATGATATCTCTTGAGGCAGTGTCAGTTCGGTCTGAAGACTATAAGTTTGAAAATGAAAAAAAAAAAAGTGAGATTGCCAGACCACTGTGGCCTGCTCCTTATCTCTGCTTGAGGCTGGCAGCTCGAGGTCACATTAACCATACAAGCAAAAACATACATGAATCTCCAACCGAACTGTCCCTGGTTGAGTTGCATTGTGGGTAATGTAGGTTCCAGGTTTTGAAAAAAAAAGGATGTCTTGAGTTCTGCTGCATCTGCCAAGTATTCCAGTCAATTTATGTGTTTTAATTTGCAATGCAATTAAAATAAAGCCAATAAATAACTTTTTCCCCAACCTGTAGCCTCATAATAAGAAATGTTCTTTATGTCAGCCAAATATAATTAAAGAAAGAGACACCCAGAAATCAGTCTGTAAAAACACAAAAGGGGTAGACAAACAATCTGAAGGTTTTTAAACAGTACCTCCAGTGGTGCTCTTAAGTCACTTTCACACCACAATCCAACTGATAGCTTCCAGCAAAAATACTAATTGTCTTATTTTCTTGGTTTGAAAATAAGTCACCTGGCTTTAGTCCTGTATGACAAGTCAACATTGTGAAATGGTGTGCTGCATCATATACATCTACACATCATTTTCAGCTCTTATTATACGAAGAAAATTCACACAATGGACATGGGACTTGAACCCAAAATGTAATGTTTACAAGCAAAGCGCTGCGACAGCTTCAGCTAACAGTGGATTTTAGAAGTATTGCATTCATGTCTACGTGAGTCTGAGCTCACTGATGGGCAACAATATGCTGCCAAAAGTTCTTTTGCTTTGCTTTTGGTAATGATTTTGTTTATTTATGCTGTAATATTTTACTCTCCATATCATACATGTAATATGTGCCGCTCTGTGGCTGTGAACACCACATTTTTCCCTTTACATGTTCATTCTCTTCACTGTGAATTGTTGCGATCAGTTCTTGATGTCAAAGGTCTGCTTTCCAAGGTCATGAAATAAACCAGACATGACTTAGCACTCACATTGACCACAGCAGGGTTTTAAGAAAAAAGCCTTGCTTTATGAAACACCCCTGGGCCAAGGCTGCACACGCACAAACCGAGTAAGATCAGCTCAAATACATGAACATGCAAATGTGAAGACAGGTCACATATTAATCTAATTCCTATACTTTCCTCAGAATATTCATCTCACTTTTTTGCTGTTTCTCTCTTTCTGCTCACTCACTTGAAATAGAAATCTTGCAAGGACAGGACACTGTAAGAATAGTAGCAAGATGAGAAAGTCTTCTTCAAATGTAAGCACATACATTTAAACATTATGATTGGAACACGTTGAGACTGACCATATTTCCATCAGCATGAATTCCAATCAGTTTCTATTGCATCAGCATCCTGGCTTGCATACATAACAAACTTGGCACAATGAATGTTCCAATATGGTAGAGAGACGTCAGTGCAGAGATCAGCCTTGAACTGATTACTAATTTATTAGAAAGGCAAGGTAATTGGTTAATCATGTTCCCTCTTAGCTAGTACGTGACTAGAATAGCCTTTCTTCACTTGGCTGTCTTTCAACTAGCCAGAGGAATTACTAACACCATTTTAACCCCATGATATGGGACATTAATTGTGAGTGTTCCAGGTCATGAAGTCAGGCAGGACACAGCAACCTTCACGCTTAGTCTGACTCTGATGGATATTACATTGGATGCTGTTGGAGCCCATGTTCAGCACTTATACGGAGAATATGCGAGCCAAACTGCAACCCACTGCAATTTAGGCAACCTGGGACATCCCTAAAGCAACTGTTCTTGATGAATCCTCACATTCTGCAGATTAACACTCTCATCAGTAGCTAAATCCTCCGATAGGGCGCGCAGGGGTCACTGAAATCACTTCCAAGTGTTACATCACAACAATCCATTGTTTCAAATGCTATTGCTTTATATGCTTGATGAAAGCTGGAAAATCAAAATGGGCAAAGCTAAGCCGTTGATGCAGGGGGCTCAGATTAATAAAATTGGCACGGTGGAGGTGGTCCCCGGGCAGAGGAGGGCCAGAGAGATTAGAGATTAGGCTGTAATCCAGTGTGGCAGATTATCACGCTCATCCTGCTGTACCCATCACCTCTCACACCAAGACACCACACAATCCCCTAGATTACATAGCGAAGGATGGTGAGAGGAGGCTGCAGGGAACCGAGAGGATAAAAACATGACACGGTAGGGAGAGAGAAGAGTGAGTGATGGGAGGAGAGAAGAGTGATTGATGGATACCAATCTCCTTGAGGGATGTTTGAGAGATCCACCATAAAAGTGGTCATCTCAAACATCTAAATACTTGCTGACATTAAAATAAAAATTTCAAGAAAACAACCTATTAGCAGATTTCATGACTTTTGTCTTCAAAAAAAAGAAGAAGGAAAATGTTCTTTTTTTCTTTTGGAATAAATTATTTTATTTTTGATGCACTGCTATAAACACAACCAACATAACATTGGGAGCATAAAGATAGCTGAGGAGACGGATTGGAGGATCGTTTCAGTTTATATCAAAACAAGCAGATAGTTTCTGCTTGTTTTGATATAAACTGATGACACAGTAGGGAGAGATGAAACGTGTTCGCTGGAATGATTGGAAGGTAGTAATCTTCTTGTATTCTTGCCCATGTATTTTTAGTGTTGTTGTTTTTTATGTCAACTTCAGTGCCATAAAGATAGGCTCTCTGTTTGATTTGTTGGCTCTGTGCCGAAATCAGAATTCAAAGCAGCAGAATTCCAATCTACCTTACAAGGCAGCTTGAAGCACGGTGCTAGATACTAATTGACATGTTGTGTCATCTGTGTAAGGCTAGTGTCTTGTCAAGCCATGCATGCTGTGTTTTGTGTTCTTTCTCCTGCAGTTTAGAGAGATCACCAGGAGCCCTCCTTAGTCCTCTACACATAAAAGTCTCTCTAATTAGTGCTACATTAATTGCCACTCGCCCCACCTCAGGCTGATGTGCGCACACTTATGCTCCCTCTTTCCCTTCTCTTTTCTCTGTTTCTATATTGGACGTGCATGCATACGAGCATGCCTAAACGCCCACATACACACATAGAAATTCCTCTGGTGCAGATGAAAGTAGAAGTGCCCAGAGATGAAATTTTTCTGTCAGAGGATTCCCTGCCTTAATGAAGTACATCGTAGTTTGGGAATAATATTTCACTAAACATGGAACGCCAGATATATTAATGATATGAAATGATACAAACTGACATACAGTAGAGCAGCATATTGCCTCATTATAATGTGAAGATGATGAAATGTGGAGCTTGTGGAATGCCATCTCAGCCTATGTGATGATTGTATAAACCACTGTATGAAAGGAGAGTTAGTGCTGGATTGTTTTCGCTCTATCAGATGGTGTGGTTGGAAATGGTGTGTAGATGGATGGAATGAGACACAGACAGAGAGGAGGGCTCTTAAAGAGCATATCAATATTCTAGACTGCGTGCAGAGAGAGTGGAGGGGAGAGAGGCTGGGCAATGTGTATCTGTGCAGAAGTGTAAGAAAGTGTGCGCATTGTACGTGTGTATGTGGGAAAATGAGATGAGTGTGTATGTGAAAGTGTGTGGGATAGATGAGTGTCCCTGTGCGTTTGTGCTTGTGCATTTGTGCAAATGCTGATGGACTAGTCCCTGTTACACCGGTCTCATTGATTTTCTCACGCTGAGATACAGTCTCAGGTGGTAACACATGCACACACTTACCCATATACACACTGACACACATGCAGACAGGGTATAGATCATTTAGTGAACCCCCTGCTTGAGCTTCTCAACTTCAGAAAGCCTAACAGCAGCAACATGTCTGTTATTCAGCCTGCATTCAAAACATCTCATCCAAATATTGCAATTTGCACAATTTCAAGCTGCAGTCAGTATTTACAGTGTAGATGACACATTTTATCAAAGGCAGAGGGCTTTGTAGTACCCCCTCGTGAAAATGTAAAAGTGTAGATTGATGTCTTAGGCTATGACATCAAAGCCAAAAAAAAAAAAAAAAAAAAAAAAAATCAAAGTCAGTTTTTATTTTCTTGGTAAATAGACTCGAACTTCCTTATCCATTAAAATTTTACTCAATAATGTTAGCATCACCATGACCAAAAGGGGTTAAACAGGGCTTAAGTATGTTTCTATAACAGCCAAACATGTGGGCCCTGCCCCCTTCAAACCAATGAAAAGAGCACAGAGATAAAAAAAAAGTACAGAAATCACTTATGTTAAAACTAACTAACCTTGGCATGTAAGAGTGATCCCATCACTCATAGAAAGGTGCTGATTGAAAAAGAATCTTTTCAGAGCCTTCAAGTAAAAAAATATAAGTACTTCCTCCACTGTCTTAAGGCGACAGAAGTATCGGCTGTTAGGGACTAAAAAACATATGGAGTCTTGATTAGAATTAGCAGCAGGGCTATCTACTGAGCCTTTTTTCACTTCTTCCAAGCCTCTGCCCAGACTAAATTAGAACACGCTCAGTAGAAGGCAGTAAAAAAAAAAAAAAAAACCCGACAAGTGCTTTACCTATGTGTCAGTTTATACAGCACATACTACATGTGTAACAATGTAAGTGCATTCAGAGTGCCAAGGAGTAAATATGTTTGTGAACATTCAGACATGTCTGTCACAGACATGGCCCGAGGCCTGATGGAAGAAGGTGAGGACAAGAGAGTAATGGAAGGCCCTACGGCCAAGAGCGTTATCTTCTCTTGACTCTGACTGACACTCATTAGGCTGCACTGTGGAGAGAGGAGGCTGAAAGCTTATTAAGCCACCTGCTCAAAAGGCCCTTAATTGAATCCAAGTAATTATAGAGACCTTGCCCATTGTGATATTTTTATTCATCCTGCGGCAAACTCAATCTCTCTTGCATTTGGAACACTATTAATGTTGTCTGCGCCAATGTGTTTTGAGATTCACACACAGGCCTACGCTTCAGTATCAACTAACACACGCCCCACACACAGACACACAGACCCACACACACACACACACACACACACACACACACACACACACACACACACACACACACACACACACACACACAGAAAGAGAGTTCCGGTCCCCCCAGACATGTCCTATCACAAAGACCCCGGCTGCACTTTTCGTCTGTTCTCTGCTTCATTAGAATCTGAAGGATAATAACATTAATTGCAAAGACAGTTTAGTTCCTTTGGAAATAGATTACAGGTGTAATTGTTTTAACTGAATAACCCATAGGCAAGAGAAATAAATTAGACCTTGTGTCCTAATGTAGCACATCCCCTTCTTTGGCCTGGCGCACAGATAGATGAGCAGTTAAACTCACAAGGACTTTGAGAAACACACTTTTTAAGAAGGACGAAGGCTGACAGTGTGGAGATGTTTGCTAGTCATTAGAAATCGGAGAAGTTAAGAGTTCAAATGTAAAACCATCCTAGTACAGATATCCTGTGGCATAGAAACCTTTCAAGGGCTAATTTAACAGAAAATATTGCAATGTGTACATGTGCTTGCATATTGCGGGTAAATAGTGTCAATGAGGGCATCAGCGGTCTTACGTGTACACCATGTCGCACTACCACTATAATTGGCTGAGGCAGCCTCATTACTATACTGTACAGTGTGTTGGTTATAAGCAGACCTGCCCACTAGGAATGCTGTGCTTGATGGCAGGCATGAATAAGCTATGCAACACTTTGATCAACCCTTTAAACAAGCTCAACATTTTGAATAAACCTTAACACATTTTTTGCTAACAACTTCCTTCTTCTGCCAACTAATGATGAATAGCACAAGAGGAGATTTATGCGATGCCATTTATTTTTATTTTTATCAAGTAACCGATAGCAAGTGTGAATTTCAAGCTGTCTTTCCTTTATTAAAGCCCCCAGATAGCCAGGTGTGAAGGAATTTTACCTTTCTGCATATTGGCTTGTTTAAGCTTGCATTCCTTTTGCCTGCCAAATACAGTAGAAATAACCAGAGATTTGCTATTAATATTTTTCAAAGACTGGTCCCAGGTTTTGTGCTGAGATACACAGGGTTATGGTGCTGGTGGAACAAATTGATTGACAGCTGTAATCTGAGTAGTTGGGTAGTCCTGGAGGAGCCCCAGCCACCATGCGATCCGTGTGGTTTCTGCAGGACTCCCAAAATACCTCGATTCTCACCTCTTTTTACTGGACCTGCAGTATTATTCTCTACTGCTGAGACAGAAGGAGAGAGAGGTGCAAAGAGGGGTTTTCTTCTTCCTTGCATGAGCAGCTGTAACATGACACCGCCACCTCTTCTTTGGACATGGTCCTCTTCTCTCTTCTCTTCCTCCTCCTCTTTTTCATCCTCCTTTCTACAACTCCCCCACCCCACTATCCATCCGTGCGAGCGACCTAAGTGCCGCTCTCTGTCCCCTTGTTGCATCAGACTCAGAGAGGCGCTATACAGTAATTAGTGTCAGGAGGACCTGCCTGCTCATCTGCCCGCCAGCCTGCCAGTCAGCCTGCTTGCTGGCCTGCCTGCACGCCTTTCTGCCTGCCAATGTTCTGCCAACTGCCATGGCCTATTCATGTCCTATTCATCTAGTGTTGAATAAAAGGCTGCTTTCCTCTGGACATCCATCCCTCTGCTGGTCTTTATTTTTTTGTGGTGAGGCACAGGAGTGAGGATTAGCATTAAAAGGAAATAGACTGCTGAGGTAGAATCAGCAGGAATGCATGAATGCATACCTTAGTTCTGCCAAGCTGCTTTTATTCTGTTTGGTAGAGATTTAGTACAGGGGCAATTTATGCTTCACACAGGACACCTGTCTCTTTTTCTCTTTCATTACAAACCTTTTTGAACTCTTTTTGTTCTCCTCCACCTCTAATCCATCTCTCTTTTTTCCTCTTCCTCTCTCTCACTCTCTTGGCACAGGTCAGTCTAGTTTAATCAGTTAACTAATTAATCAATTTACTTTTTCAACTCCATAGTCCATAGAAGACGAAGATAAAGGAGATGAGAGATAAAAAGCAAAATCCAGTGTTTTGCATTTATTAGCATAATATTTGGCAATTTGTGAGAGTAGATCTTAAATGTAAAAGTTTTTGTTAGAAAGAAGCATGATTAAGAGTTTATCACCATGCTAGTGGCTCTAGCATAGCACTGGTTTGAGTTATAATTGCTTGTCAGCTGATGTACAGCAGGTATAACTGGGTTAGGTAGTCTAAATTAGCCATGTTACTTATCTTTACTTAGCCTTTTAACATGAACACATTTGAAGATATGTGATGAAATAAGGTCTTGAACATATGTGTTTTGTTGGAGATGAGATTAAGAAGGCAGTATGCAAAAGCAGCAAGCAAAAAGTCAAGTTTCAGGTAAAAGTTTTGATAATTGAATTTATTCATACTACTTTTTTATCAAACCCCAAAACTACAGTTAAGGGTGCTTTTGTTTTATAGACAATAAGATTCCAGAGCCACGCTAGCAGCTTTGTGAAGGTAATCAGGTACTGTGGTGCTTTGAGCCAAATGCTAACATCAGTGTGCTAACATGTTCTTAGTGACCATGCTAACATCCTGCTGTTTATCAGGGAATGTTTACCATCTTAGGTTAGCATGTTAGCATGCTAATATTTGCTAATTAGCAGTACAGTACAGCTAAGGCAGATGGGAATGTCTTAATTTGTGCAAGCATAAACCAAAGTATTCAAAAATAAAAAATCTTTCACTCAAAGCCGCAAATGTGAACTTCATGGCAGCGCTACAGGAAAAGTCACTTGGATTCATTTTCTGTGCACCATGAATGCCTGCACAAAATTTCATGGCAATCCATCAAATAGTTGTTGAGACATTTCAGTCTGGAAAGTGGTGGACCGACCAACAGAACAATAGACCCATATTGCCATCCCATGAACTAGTCGCTAGACCAGCTAAAAAGTAACAGTGACAGTGGAAACAGGAGCTCCTCACAGGCCTACACTCTCTGCCTCCCTATCTCTGTGACAGTACATGTTATATACGCTGCCTAGCCTGTGGTTTGCATGGTGTCGCCATAATGGAGTGGTGAAACTGCAGGCATTATAGATTGAGAGCAAGCGGCCTCATCTATGAATCTGCCCCTAACTGTTCTTCTGCTTTTGTGGCCGTAACGATCGGCTGGCTCCCCTGTGTCACCGTATTTCCTCCATCTTAGTTTAGAGGCAGAGATATATCTCTCCATAAAGGCCAACACAAAGAGGGCTGGAGAGCCTTGCCTGCTCCCCTACACAAAAGACTCAGGCCTGGTGGTTGATAAAGGCTTATGGAGAGGAGAGGAGCTGATGGCCAGGGACTGCTGGAAAGACCTTTTCTCTTCAGATACAAAGACATGCTCTCACTCAAGACACTATCTCTGTGCTGTGACGCTGTTTGTGAATGCCTGCATGCATGTGTGTGCCCCTGCCCTCCTCAAACTTCTCTCATCCACCTTTCTCTTTCCATTTACACACATGCTAACACATACACACACTTTTTCTTTCTTGTTATAAGATGCTAATATAGCACATGACAAAGCCCCAGTAGACAGCTCTCAGACAAAATACTTCCTTTCTAAGGCAGTTCATCTTTATGCAGAGCCTATCCAAGGGATTGCCAAGGCAGGGCCTTTTGAAAAGCAGGATTTTCACCAGCGCTCAGTCATTCCTGATGTCTATTCAGTCTCACTTCATTAGTAAGGCCACTGATCACGCTAATGTTTGAGGACATCAGGTTGGTTATTAATTGCTCCCTCTGATATAGAATAGAACTCCCTGTCCACCTTGATATATCTGCAGTATGTGACTTAACACTATCACCTGTCTGTGGTTTTTACCTGCAGAGAAGTGGGTGCGAGGCCGAGCCATCGACCGTGGCGAGGTCGACATTGGAACCCAGCAGAGCCAGCCAATCCCACCGGGACTTTTCTGGAGGTTTCATATGACTGTGCACCATCCAACCTACATCAAGTTCAACCTCTCTCTCTCACACAATGCACTGCTGGGAGTCTATGGACGCAGGAACATACCGCCTACACATACTCAGGTAAAGAAAGCTCCTGTTGTAGCATGCTGTTCACCCAGATGGGCTTGTTCGCTTCAGCCACCCCAGATCACGTCCAAACTAATGCATTTTTTTCTCTCCGCTTTGGCCTTTCAACTACATGAAGGCTGTGTTTTTGACACTAATAGTTGTCGCCTTGCATTAAGTGCTTCCTAGAAGAAAATTATGTACATATATATTTTAGGGTTGACCCGAATGCCTCGAAGCTTCAAAGCTTCTACTGTTGCCATGGTAATCAATTTCCAAATCAGTCCTCAAATGCTACTTTTTTTTTTTTTATCTGCAAGGTCACAAAAATCCCAAATAGCCCATGAATTAAGAAATAGTAATCAAACATTATTCATGATGCATGAACATTAATTATTATTAGTTATTACCAGACAACGACACAGCCCTTTACACAATACAAGTGTCACTAAACTGTATTTATGCCTGTTTTGTCAGACAGGTTTGCGAGACTAAAATAATGATTTGATCGACGTCTCAGTGAAGCAGAGCAGGAATTGCTGTCTGCCTGTTTAACGGATAGCACTTATGAGCCATGAACAAATCAGTATTTTATACTTGTTCTGACAACAGAAACAGAAAATATGCAAATGACAAGAATTAAATTTTGAGTTCAGCTGTATAAAAACACAGTATAAGAGATGATGGAAAACTGAGCTTTTAATTGCTGAGACTCAGCAGAATAATCAGGCTATGTATCTCTTGCTCATACCAGATGTTGGCTGTGATGCAAAATTTTGCTGCCAACTAAAAGCGAAGGAAGAAGAGTTTTTGCCATTTTTCCCAAGTGGACAAAGATCTTCAAAAAGTGTGGATGCACATTGTTTTTACAAGGAAACAGCTGTTTCTGATTTACTCAGCTGTGTGTCTGAGTGTTTCTCAGTCCCAGACACACACACATACGCACACACATACGTTGTACACACTGTAGAACAACACTGTTTTATGCAAGAAGCGCGTATACATACAAAAACACAATACACACTAAGTCGTTTGCCTTTTAACATTAGTGCACCCCTGCTCTCGCCTGCATGAAGTGGTCTAATTAGCTGTTTTTGACACTAGTGTGACACACAGCCCTCAGGGGGAATAAGACTCAGCTAGTGCTTGCTACTTCAAGGAGGTCTTAGGATGGAGAGGACGGTAGGGGGAGACGAGGGTAGTGGGGAAAGTTAAAGAGGGTGAGAAAGAAGCACAGAGAGGTTGAGACAGATGAAATAATAGTCTGATCCGTTTGAAAACCTGGGTGGTAAAGGCTGCCCATGCTATCAGCAGTATGTCAAGTTATTGAACCAACTGCTGTGGAACATGTCTGGTGGAGGACTTAGCTGCCATGGATTATGATTTACCTTCCTTTCATTGGATTCCTGTTTTGCAGGATGCTAATAATATTTTCCCAACTTCTTTTATGCAGGTAGTTTTCCAATAACATTCAATTGACAGTTTCCCAAAGTTCACCCAGCAACAGCCACACACCACTACGCAATGTTTGGCTTGCAAATTTTCATTGCATTTATGCAGGTTTCGTGAATTCCCATCTTGCTCGTTCCAACTGGATGATATTGCTGATGTCTGATTGTGTTACTACATCATGTTCAGTTCGACTTTGTGAAACTGCTGGATGGGAAGGCGCTGCCCAGGTCCTTGACTGATCCCATCTCAACTGCCAAAGCTCCCAAAGGGCTGCTGCTGAGTGGCCTCCAAGAAACAGGCTTCATCGAGTACATGGACCCTGGCACCTGGCACCTCGCTCTCTACAATGATGGACGTAACCTGGAGCAAGTGTTGCTCCATAGCAGTCCCATAGGTAAGGACGATTAGTGCAAATTTACTGAAAGTAGTATTATTTCTTCCCTGTCTCCACCGTCCTCCTTTTATAGTTATAGAATCGTATTATGTGTGCACTCTGCTTTTTGTATTTCAGGGTTGCTTCATTCTCTTGTCCTTTCCTCTTTTTCATCTGTTGATAAGCAGAAAACACAAGGCCAAAAAAACTGGTGGCTTGAAAAAAAAAGTGGTTTGAAACTCACTGACATTTGAGGGGAACTTTTCTTATTATGAGAGCGAGCTTGGCATGGCAAGAGACAGCCGTTAGAAAGGGGAGGACAGCTCCTGTAGTAATGACAGGGCTTGCTAACTGCAGCTCATTGCTATGACACACACGGATGGCAGTGTAAATTGAAGGATGTGAATAATGCAAGAGTACGTGGCTGAATATAGACAAGTGGATAATTACCAGGGCAGTTTCTTCACTCCCACTTTGTCCAGTAGTCCTTAAGAGAATACAGTGTTGAAATAACAACAAAAAAAGGTGTTGGGAAACATAGTAGCATAGTAACATCATGGGGGGGGGGTTATTTAGCAGACAGGTAATATGGCAATGTTGAAGCATGCAATATGTGATGACCAAATACAGTATTATGAGAGGCACTCCATGGAAAAGACTATTTTTGGATTTTTTTCCCAGTGACCTTTAAGTGGCCTTCCATTATGTAGTTTTTATGTTATTCAGTAAATGATCAGGGACAGAGCTTTATCGATGCTTATAAGGTAAATATGTGTATCACCAACCTCTTAAAAGCCCAAGTTGTAAGCACAATGAACAGCTCCGTAGTGCCAAAACACTGTACTGGAGACAGCCTTCATCATCATATAGACAGTCCTTTATATAATGATTGACAGCATGCAAAGGCTAAACACAGATTTTATTTCAGAGCTGTCAAACACATGTGCTGTTTGTAAAGTCTGGAATATACCAGACGTATTTTGAGTCACATATTTTGAGCTAAACAGGAAACAGCAGCGATTACAAAGACTTAACTTTCCTTTTTTCCATTTCCCTCTCTTCAATTATCAAAACAAATATACACACAACAGATGGGCACAGAATAGCAGCTTTTAGTCTGCTTAGGTTTTTCAAATAATGAATGGATTTGGCTTGAAAGAGGAAAATAATATTAATGGATTGAGGTCAAAGTTAATTTTACTGCCCATTTACACCTCTAACGAGTGTTACTAAAAGACAATACGTTGTTTTGTAGGCAGAAAATCCAAACCATTGAGCTACAGTACAGTACAATAAATTCTAATAAGGGACACAGTATGCTGTATTCCCAGAGTGGAGCTTTATGGGCAGATGAGGGAGAAATGAGATGATCTCTGTCGGGAAACTGAGCTTTTCCGCAGCAAATAGTAACTGGATACACAAAAGAAACAGAGAGTATAAATAAGAATAGCTAAGACCATCGTAAAAATAAATAAATAAAATAAACTAAAATCAATACAGTATAGAGTATGACAAGAAGGAAAATATGAGAACCTGAATGAAAACAATACATGAACTCATGCTGATGCACCAAAATATACTTGTTAGGGGGACATACTGTATGTAAAACGTGGAGTTAAAAAATGCTTGAAAGAGTAATGAAGTATGTTATTACATGAGACAGAAAACGCTGTCATGGACAATCACAGTAATCATCAGCTTGATAAAGGTAAAAAAAAGAAAGAAGTGAGTTGTGGCAGAACATCCAAAGCCACATGTGTTTGGTCAGATGGTAAGTGACCTGTATCAGTCGGAAGACATTATGTTGTTCTGTCATCCGTTCACACACCATCTCACACATACACAGACAGCATTCAGTTACATCTTCACTTGGTGCTGCTGCTGAGAAGGAAAGAAAATTGTTGGCAAAATTGTTGCTGATATATAGACGGGTGACATATTAAAGGTAAAACCACCATGAAGTGTCTTAGTAAGGTGTTGGGCCACCACAAGCCACTAGAACAGCTTCAGTGCACCTTGGCATTGATTCTACACGTCTCTGGAACTCTACTGGAGGGGTGAACACCATTCTTCAAAAAGATATTCCCTCATTTCGTGTTTGTGATGACGGCGGTAGAGAGTGCTGTCTTACACATCAGTCCAATATCTCCCATAGGTGTTCAGTTGGGTTGAGTTCTGGTGACTGCAAAGGCCATAGCATATGATTCAAATCATTTTCCCACTCATCAAACCATTCATTGACCCCTCGTGCTCTACGGATGCGGGCATTGTCATCCTGGAAGAGACCAGTCCAATCAGGATAGAAATGTGTCATCATAGGAGAAAGGTGATCACTCAGAACAACTTTGTGTTGATTTGCAGTGACCCTTCCCTCTAAGTGGATCCAAACCATGCAAGCAAAATGCCCCCCACAGCATATCAGAGCCACCATATCCCCTCACAGTAGGGGTCAAGCATTCATCCCTGCACTGTTCTCTTGGTGTACACCACCCGTAAACTTGCCCACTTGTCAGGATTATGGTGAAGGATGACTCATCTGACCATGTCACTTTTTTCCACATCTCTGTAGACCAGTGCCTGTGGTTTTTGCACCACCGAACTCTCAAATGTGCATTCATCTTCGTAATCAGGGCTTTATGACCTGCAACCCTACTATGATATCCCTCTCTATGTAACTGTTCTTGTTGACATAGTCGGATCACGTCCCGCATTGACATTCTCAGTCACCTGAGGAATAGTTGCTCCTCTGTTTTTCCTTACATGTTGCACTAATGCACGAGCTTCACGGTCATCAAATGTGTGCTGTCGACCACAATGTCCAACCCTATTGACTGACGTCTTTCTTACTGAAACCCTTGTCAGTTGAACAGCCTTTGAGACTGAGGCTCCTGCCATTTATGACCCAACAATGAACCCTCTTTCAAAGCCACTTAGATCTTTTGCTCTCACCATCTTGGTTAAAAATCAGAATCAACTGCATTTGTTATGTTTCTCCACTCATTTATTCAGGTTTTTTTCTTTAATATGTCACCCGTCTGTATATACTGTAATATACGCCGATATGTATATACAGTACACAGTACACTCTACAGTCCTTTCCTTAACGATTCTTACTATCATGCATATATAAGTCACATATAAATGTTGAAATAAAATAATAATAAAGAGAATAAATATATTTTCAACCATATTTTGAAGGTTTGTTTTGAAGAAAGTAGCAGCATATGCAGATAAAACCTTTTTTATCCTCCTCCACTGTTATTAACCTTTACCTGTGATCCACAAAAGCTTCGGCTTAACGATTTCTGCAATTTTGCCATCTCTACTCCAGCCTCATCTTCTTTAAGTCTACGCAGCCTGTACACATTTAGAGAGTGCAGCTTCTTACAGGCCTATTAATTATGCATAATTGCTATACTTCACCTGTCATCATATGTCCTTTCGAATGTAATTATCTGTTATGTAGCGGCCAACAAAGTATGAGAAAAAGTTTCATGTAAATACCTGGAACAAAACAAAACAAAACGGATACTAAACAAAAACGGTTAGCTAGTGGCTGGACACTTCTAGTTAGCTGAGCAGGCATTTCATTATTTCATCAATTCATAAAGCCCAAGGGCCATAAAGCATGGCTGGAACTTTACAGGGTAATAAAGTACAATTGGAATGCTTATTTGACCAATCAGATCACTTGGCTGGAAGCACACATTTTATAATAGCATTTAACTGCAATAACTTATGGCATGAGTGATTTCTAACTGGAAAGGGTTTAGTCAGTGGAAAGAACCGAATGGGTGTCTCATGGATGCCCACGCACGTGTACACACACACACTCGTACACACGCACATGCACACACAAGCACACACACACTCACTATACTGTAACAAATAAAGACATGGCTCTTCATACATTACCTGTGAATTGCCTTGAGATTTGTATAGTTCAGACATTGACCTGAAAGATACTTTAGAGCTTATATCACTGTTACAGCTCTGTGAGCATTTCTGACAGATCACTCATGTCCTCAGGATTAAAAGCAACTCTGTGACCTTGCAGATGAGTTTTTGTTCATTGCCAGTGTCAGGTGCCAGATACAATATTGAAGTTTGTGTATGTGAGGCTTTTTTCAAGATCAAGAAAAATACAAAATGGAGAAAGGTTTGTGAGTTCTCCTGACTGTGTGGGAGAAAAGATGATTGCCACTCCTTCTCTCCATCAGTATGAGGATGACAGGTGATGGGGGTGAAAATGACTTTGGTTTCTGTAGTGATGTGCTGCTGTGGAGGATAACGCTGTGCTGCCGGCTACTGGCAGGGCCTGTCTCATTAGCATGTGTCACACACGCCTCAAGGCAGGTGTCACATAATAACTTTGTGTGCATGTGTTTGTAAATGTGTGTGTGCGTGTGCACGGGCCATGCCACTGAAGGATTTGTCTTCCATGCTCCCTGAACAGAGCGAACCAGGGGACTGCAGTGGTTTGACTCAGGAGTCGATGCCCGTTCAAAGGAGCTGAGCAGGAAGGCACAGGGTCAAATAAAGGATGACATCCTTGACACCCATTTTAATTACTCTATCTAGCTTAGATAGAGCTCACCTGGCATAAAACAACCAGCAGCACAGGTCAGATCCCTAACTCTGCCAGCATCTGGGTACCTCTCCACCATAATCTTGCATTTCGAGTCAAGCTGATAGAGTTCACTGGGCTTATATAATGCTCTAAAAGCATAAAAGTACTCTCCCTCTTTATTTATCCTTGCTATGCTGTCTGTACCTAGAGAATGAAATCTGACATGATGGATATCAATGGGAGAAAAGGAGACCGGTAGAAGGAAGGCAGCTAATTGAAGTCCGTAACACATACAGCCTACAGAAGGATATGATGAAACAAACATATCCAGATGAGACAAAGCGCTAGTAGGACCAAGCATCACATTGATCTTCGCTGTGCCAAGAGTGTAGCTACTGTAGTGATACAGTATTACCCATTCTCCACTAACTCGTGAACTCACAACGTCAGATTTTATGTTGTTCAATCTCGTTCCAAACTAGGCCCTTGTAAACAGTTTGTTGATTAAGCCTTGATGTTTGTAAATTTGCATGCAGTGTGTTTCCAACCTGTAATGCAGTATAATGTGCTTAGTGCTTCCAAGTGTAAGTGAGTGCTTGGCCAG
Source organism: Xiphias gladius (assembly GCF_016859285.1). NCBI lineage: Eukaryota > Metazoa > Chordata > Actinopteri > Istiophoriformes > Xiphiidae > Xiphias > Xiphias gladius. The sequence goes on from NC_053422.1 coordinate 21,769,400, forward strand.
TCCCCAGAGAGTGATAGCAGCTGGATCAGACTAATCTAATATAGCCCCTGTGTCTGGGGAGCCATCCATTGCTTATCAGATCTCTCATTCAATAACACAGAGCTATGCCAGCTTATGGAGTTACATGTAGAATATTTTCAACTGGATTTTTTTTTCTGCCTTTTATTTCTGATTTGTGAATGTGTGTGTGGTTGCACAGACTCAATGGACGGTTGCTCAACAGACTGTAATGGAAATGGTGAGTGTGTGGCTGGACACTGCCACTGCTTCGCTGGATTCTTGGGTCCTGACTGTGCGAAAGGTGAGAAATAAAGGCTGATGTTTTTCTTATTTTCAACAAATTCCACAGAAAGAACAAACAATGCCTCTCTGAATACTTTCATAACTTCCCTACACTGCCTATAGCACTCACCCCAAGTAAACTCATTCCAACTGTAATCCTTTCTAAAATAAGCCACAATTATAATTTTTTAAAAGGCCCAGTCACTTTCTAAACAGTTGGATAGTGTAGTTATTAGCTCCCGTTTTAATCTGTAGTTCATACTGTTATTGAAAATCTGAACACTTCCTCCATGGCTACCTTTGGTCCCAAGCAAATTCAATATAATGTACATTTCCATAGCACCACTTCCATCAGTGCACACACAGAGTAATATGCAGTGGTGTCAGAAAGTATTCAGACCCTTTCACTTTTTTCATACTTAATTGTGTTGTAGATTAAATATTAAATGGTTAAAACTGACTTATTTCCATCAGTGTACATTCAATAACCTATAATGACAAAGTGGGAACATGTTTTTATATTAAAAAACTGAAATTTCTTATTTATAAAAGTATTCTAATTTTTGCTGTAGCACGACTTTCTTGAGATGTCTAGAACTTGGTTGGAGTCCACCTGTGGCAAACTGAATTGATTGGACATAGTTTAGAAAGGCACACATCTCAACATATAAGGTCCCACAATTCACACAGCGTGTTAGGACAAAAACAAAGCCATGAAGACCAAAGAATTCTCTGTAGACCTCTTTGATAAAATTGTGGTGAGGCATAGATCAGGGCAAGGGTATAAAACCATTTCTAAAGCTTTGAGTGTTCCCAGGAGCACAGTGGCCTCAATGATAGTGAAATTGAAGAATTTTGAACCACCAAGACTCCTTTAGCGTTTGCCGTCCAGCCAAACTGAGTAACCGGGCTAGAAGGACCTTGGTCAGTGAGGTGACCAAGAACCCAACGGTCACTTTAACAGGGCTTCAGATGTCCTCTGCAGAAATGGGACAACCAGCCAGAAAGATGACCATCTCAGCAGCACTGCATTAATCAGGCCTTTATGATAGAGTGTGTAGATGGAAGCCACTTTCAGTGAAAGGCATGTAAAAGTAAAAGGCATGTAAATGCCTGGTTTGGCACACTCAAGTGGGCCACCAAATGGCGTATGACTACACATTTTTTGTCATTTCACACCACATCATCACTGCAACTTACTATAGAAAACCACTCAACAATTCTTATTAAAAGAAAAAAAACACACAAAAATGCATAACATTTAAATGTATTCCAAAGGAATTTATTGGAACTGTTCCCATACAAACAGGTATAGGAGTGCAAATTGCTATGGCAACTCCTTTAGTGTTTTTTAAAGGATTTGCTGTGCACTTGAACAAATCAAGTGCGCATCAACTCTTTTAATATTTCTTTAATGCTTTATCAACTACTAGTAAGTAGATTTCTATTCATGAGTTCTAAAGTAATAAGAAAATGGGGACTACTGGATATCTTTGTATAAGTGTTTACTTAATTAATTAATTAGTAATTTATCAATCAATTAATTAATTAATTTGTGCCACAACATTTCTCTATGGGCTTAAAATTGTATTGTTACATAATCATAATTCAAAAAAATGTCAGACTACGTGTACGGTTCGGTACGTGGATTGGTGATGTCAGTCCGATATCCGATGAGTGAATTACATCAGGATCGGCACCCCATGCCGATACTGAATCGGATCAGTCCCAACTCTTACTTAAAGTCCATAGAAAATCTGTGGAGAGACCTGAAGATGACAGTTCATAGACACTTCCCATCCAATTTGACAGAGTTTGAGAGGATCTGCCGGGAGGAATGGGATGAAATGCGCAAATCTAGGTATTCAAAGCTTGTAGAAAATCAAAGTTGTAATTGCTGCCAAAGGAGCTTCTACAAAGTACTGAATTAAGGGTCTGAATTCTTTTTTAAATGAGAGGTTTCAGTTTTTGATTTTTAATAAGTTTGCAAAGATTTCTAAAAACGTTTTACTTTTATATTATTGGTTTTTCAGTGTGGATTGTTTGGCAAAACTGCAATTTTATCCATTTATAATTAAATCTACAACACAAGGTGTGCAAAAACTCATGGGGTCAGCATACTTTCTGAAGCCACTGTATACTCGCTTTGTTTCTGGTTCGAGTTTCTCTTCGTCAACAGAAGTAGGGTTACCAATTTCAACTGTTTCCAATCACTTCCTTTTGCAAGCACTGTTTAACTACAGTCAATAAAACTCATCACTGCCTTCAGGGATTTTTCACATTAAAAGCCTTCTAGTGGCTCAAGAGGCACCCCCTGTCATTTCTGGTACACTTTTAAAGTGAAACATCTGCTTGAAGTTTTGAGTTTAATTGTTAGCAACTTTAACAGAGCTTGAAAATGAGCAGAGTTGAAGCAACTGAGATTAATGACCTTCAGTTCTGTCTCTCCTCCCAAATAGATTTTCTCTTCCTCTGCCTGTTTCTCATTCTCTCTCTCCCACTGTCCTTCTTTGTAAAATGATTGTAGCATCTGTCTCATTGTGTTAAAAAGCAGGTGATATGATATCACATCCTATGATTTATTTAAGCTCATCATTTATTCATATGTTCCTATCATCTTTGCTCATTTTCTTTCTTCATTTTCTTGGTACAGAATGTTAGATTTAACAATGGATCACACAAACTCATAACAAATGCCCACACACACAAACGCACTGGGCCTTCATTGCAAATTATCCCAGAAAAAAGACATTGGTTCTGGAATCATCTCTCTAATCCATTTGAAGTCTTGAGCTGCCTTACCTCCTCCAGCTGCAATGAGGAGGTGGGGTGTAACTGTCAGCGCGTCATCAGGCACTCACTGACTTTATTCTACCTGGCTGTCATTACATTAGCCACACAGCTCTCCATCTCTGCATGGAGATAGCTCTGCTTTCCACCCTTATTCTATAAACCCCTAATGCTCTCTTTCCTAATCTTCAGTTTTCACGATTGTTTTCACGGCCTGTTCAGAGCGATGAGGTGACATTGGGAGGATTTTCTACAATTCCTGGGTTGCCGTGGTAGCCAGGCTCAGGTGGTGCTTGAGTAAATTGAAACAGCGTGAGGGATAAGCTGGAGAGTGTGTATGTATGTGCGTGTGTGTGAGAGAGAAAGAGAGGGAGACAGAGGCTGCTTGAGGATTTGCTGAATCCGCGCTGTAGCTGAGATAAGAGAGCGTAGCCCCACTCATGGTAGGTTACTGCGGTCTCCCAGCTAATATACTGCAGCACTGTGTGTGTGTGTGTTTGCATGTGTGTACTACTGAGTATGTGGGTGGAATCTGTGTTTGTCTTGTTGCAGATTCATGCCCCGTGTTGTGCAGCGGCAACGGTGTGTATGAGAAAGGAAGGTGTGTGTGCCTGGCAGGGTGGAAGGGGGCAGAGTGTAATGTGGAGGAAGGTCAGTGTATCGACCCCACCTGCTCCAACCACGGCTCCTGCATCCAAGGAATCTGTATATGCAGTCCTGCCTACAAGGGAGATAACTGTGAACAAGGTAAGAAGTGTTACAGTAGACACACACCCCAGAATGTCACACCTGCATACAAAAAATGGCTCCACTTAAACACATATGAATTAATGACTTTGCTATTTCTAATCAATATTTTTTATGTGTATATATATATATATATGAATGTATGTATATATGTATGTGTGTGTGTGTGTGTGTGTGTGTGCACATATATGCACATATACATATGTATATAAATATATATATATATATATATATATATATATATATATATATATATATATATATATATATATAAATATATATATACATATATATATATATATATATATATATATATATATATATATATATATATATATATATATATATATATATACATATACATATACATATATATACATATACATATATGTGTATATATACACATATACACATATATATGTGTGTGTGTGTGTTCTGCTTTTGCAATGTCCCTGACCCCCGTACTAATTCACTGAAAGGCAACATTATCCTTTGATCACCGAAAGCATTGTGGGAAGCCTAGGTTGCAAAAACTCAAAACATGTTCAACCCAATTAGAAACAAGAAAAAAAATAAAAGGAATGACAAAATCTATGAAAATTGCTTTTTCTAAAAATTTTACAATAATACATTTTGTGCCAGAACTAAAACAAAGAATCTCCTTAATGTGGCTCTATTAGTACTCTCCCTGGGAAACTCCACTCTTTCCATTCATATACAGATTTTTTGTGGTGTTTCGATAAGCTTAGGACATACATGCCAAAACCTTAACAATTTTAAAATGGGTCAAACCTTTTTTTGTATGTTTGTATGTGTGTAAACCGTAGTACCACACACGTGCCAAATTACAGCATTTCTAAGTAACTCAACTTATCCAGAAAAAGAAAATACAACAAATTCCTGCGTGAATGAATTGTGTATTTGTTATATACTGCTAGCCAAAACATAACTCTGTAAGTATAGTGAAAACCAAGCCAAATGGTCTATGGTTCATATGACAACAGAACAAAAGATTTTTTTTTTTCTCTGTCATATCATGTACTTTCAGCTGCCCACTGTAAAACCACCCAATGAATTAGCAAAAACAAAGAAAACCATGATATTTAAAACAATTATGATGTTACACTCACACATAACCTGATGGCACAGCTGTCCTAAAGACCACCCTGCTGCAGCGTACAGTATCTGGGCCTGTGGAGACTGAATCAGGTGTTTGACCTTGAGTGATGGAGCTGAGCTGAGCTGAGCTGAGCTGTGCTGAGCGTTGGCTCAACGCTCAGAGCTGTAATTACACACACTAACACAATGTAGCACAGACCACCATGAACACGTACACACACACACACACACACACACACACACACACACACACACACACACACACACACACACACACACACACATACGCAGAAACCAGCCCATTTCACCCCTTATCAAAGCCTCAGTTCTAAGTGTCCTATGAAGTGTAATGTTGTGGAACAGATACAGGAATTGTAGCTAGGGTGGTTAACTCCTGGATGGGATGCAAAGAACACTGCTTTCATACTCGGTGAACTGATGATTATAATGAGACAGGCGTACCCCCCAGCCCTCACCCCCAGCCTTTCACTCCCTCCCACCCCACCCTTTCACTCCCTCCCCTCACCTCTGACTCATTCTTGCTTTTCCTCTCGTCCTACCTCACTCTGCAGTGGACTGTGTAGACCCTCAGTGCGGTGGGCACGGCGTGTGTGTGCGCGGGGAGTGTGTGTGCTCAGCAGGCTGGGCAGGAGTGAGCTGCGAAGACCAGCTGCCAGCCTGTCAGGAGCAGTGTTCAGGACATGGCACCTATCTCCCTGAGTCAGACACCTGTGCCTGCCAGCCCAACTGGACGGGACCAGACTGCTACACTGGTAAGACCTGAGGATTATTGTTCACACACAGAAAAAACACTGAAAATTGCAACTGCACATCACTAGTTTGCCAGTGTTCTTGTAGCACATGCAGTCTTGCCAGATACTATTTTCTGGGGATTTGATAGACAGGAGAGGAATATGGATGCAAGCCACTCTGTGAAATGGGTCTGTGTGTGTGTGTGTGTGTGTGTGTGTGTGTGTGTGTGTGTGTGTGTGTGTGTGTGTGTGTGTGTGTGTGTGTGTGTGTGTGTGTGTCTGAGTATGTGTTTGTGTTTGTGTCTCTTTCCCTTCATGACTCTGACGGCACCACCAAGTCAACGCCTGCTTTAAAAGAAAGCAATTCTACACTGATTATAAAGAAAACACTCTGAACTAGCCATTATAGCAGACGAGTAAAGTGTGCGTACTGTAGGGTCTATAGTATAAAGTGCAGTACTCTGCGGTGCATAGTGAGAAAAGTGTCCTTGTCCCTGCAATGTAAGCTGACAGAGAGGAAAATAGCCATTATAAGACTGACTTTCCTCTGTTTCCAACACCCTAACTTAATGAAGGATCCGCTTTACCATGCACACCAATGATTGGAAGGCAGGTATAAAAATCTTTCACTCTCAGGTGTGTGCATGCCTTATTATAGTGATATAGCCCATGATAATGATAGACCGTGGCTGAATGTCTGAGATACGAGTGGCCTCTCTCTACCTGCTGGGCTTTTAATCAAAAGGACCCAGCAATTCTACATCCTGGTCTTGTTGAAGCATAGCTAAGCTAATGTAATTCTAATAGAGAGCCGAAAAACTCTCCAACTTTAATCCACTTTTTCCTCCCTCTCCATGCTATGTATATTTAAATTGAAATAACTTTTTACTGCAGCTGGATAAGTAATCTTTGTGTGCCTCCAGCACTTTGCTCTCTTTACTGATGGATGAGGCTTTGCTTCTGTAGAGAGAGAGAGAGTTAAATGGTGAGGAGTGCACAGAAAAGGAAATAGACAAAAAGAGGAGCAAAGAATTTAAAAGGGATGTTGCAAGAGTGAGGGGAGGGAAACAGATACAGAAAAGAGAAAGCTGACAGAGGCAAAGATGGAGAGGTGAAGAAAAAGAAAGGGTATTAACATACCCACCAAATCTGATCAAAATGTCAGAAAAGAATAATTGAGCTGAATTGGAGTCCCTGTAGTTTAAATATGCGGTGCAAATACAAATCATTTGGCTGTTATTATGAGTCTATTCGCTCTTCTCCTCCTTCAGGGAGCTCAGCTATTAGAGTGTGGAAGATTGTGTATTGTGAGAAAGTAGACTTTTTTAGTCTCTGAGGTTATCCTCTTCTATTGTTTGTTTTTTTTTTCTTTCACCTATATCCGATGGCTCACCCCCAATTCTGAATTTTTAAGCTTTTTTTCCTCTTCATGTCTCCTGTGCCTCTTTTTGCCTTTTCTTTTCTTCCAACGCTCAATTCCTCCATCTGTTCCCTTCCCTCTCATTCTCTCTTTCTCTCACACTCACACACTTTTTTCTCACGTATATCCCCACCCACCTGTTTGGCAGAGCTGTGCCCAGTGCCATGTGGCAGCCATGGTGTTTGCTCAGAGGGCCAGTGCCAGTGTGAGGAGGGTTGGATTGGCTCTGCATGCGACCAGAGAGCATGCCATCCTCGCTGTGAAGAACATGGCCAGTGCCACGATGGGACCTGCATCTGCCAGCCGGGCTGGGAGGGAGAGCACTGTAACATTGGTGAGCTGTGTGTTAGTGCATGTGGAATGGTTTAATTATTCCTTTTGATATTTTGATCAGCATGATTTATAGGATAGAAAAAAAAGGTGTGACTGTTGTTGGAATAATTTCCATTTACAATTGCTTTTTTTTAACCAATTTTTTTCTGCACAGTTACTCATGATTTGGACGTCATTGTCAAAGGTAATTTATCTTGATTTATGATTTATATTTCATATCGAGCTCCTACAACATGCTCACAAATACCAAAAGTGTGTGTGTGTGTGTGTGTGTGTGTGTGTGTGTGTGTGTGTGTGTGTGTGTGTGTGTGTGTGTGTGTGTGTGTGTGTGTGTGTGTGTGTGGCGTGTGTTTGCGTGTGTGCACATGTCCATTTGGGACACACCTTTTCAGATGGCTGCCCAGGATTGTGCAGCGGACATGGGCGCTGTACCCTGGAGCAGAGCGGTTGGCGTTGCATCTGCCAGGCTGGATGGAGTGGGCCTGGATGCAGCGTTGTCATGGAAACTGACTGCAGTGATGGAACAGACAATGACGGAGGTGACATTCTAGCATCATCTATCATTTTCTATCTCTTTTTCTCTTTCTTACCTCTTTCACTTTTGTCTTTCTGGCAGATTGTCCATTCCATTCCAATACTTCTCCTCTTGTTTCTCCTGCCGAAAAATTTGTCTCATTGTTCCTCTAGTTCATCCCTCTGTGTTGTCCCAGTCCTGCTGAGACTCCTGCAGAGTCCTGCTGGTCATTATTATATTGAAAATGTATTTGTGTGTGTATGTTAGCTCGTAGCTGTTTTTTTTCTATCTTAAGGTTTAGAGACAAAAAAAGGAACATTTCCGCAGTAGCAGGGGCTCTCCTCATTACAATCATTTCCTCATTATTTCCCACCTACAGCCCTTCTCCAATACATAACAGCAAGTTTTTAAAATATAGTAAAATATGACATGGTTTTCAACTGTTCCCATTCACTTCGAAACTCCATCAAATATCCATTATGGGCGCACCTGTTAAGCTGGTGCTGTAATCCATCTTTGCAAACAAGGTAGTGTCGCATTTGTTTGGAGGAAAAGCTTCTTTGTATGTTTTTTTCCTGTGTAGTGTTTCTCTAAATGCCGCTGGTGAATTATAAGCGCTGCTACTGAAATTTCCCAAGGTCTATTAATATTCATGACAAGACATAGCCACTGCAACCTGCGCTTTCTACGTTGCGCGCAGCTGACTGGGGCTGGTATGAAACAAGGGGACCGTACCACACACCCACAAACAAATACACAAGCATGCGCACAGTGATCTTCAACAGTTCAACGTAGGCTGTTTGCGAGTGCATGTGCAGCAGTGGGTTAAATCACTCGGCAGAAGGGGCAAACAGCGACAAGGTAGACCTACGTACCTCTCCTAACGGACAGTCTTTTACTTAGCTAACTTAACTAACGTAGCTATTTAAAGTACCAGAGTTGAGTTGAACAGAGTGAATGTCTCAGAATGTCCATGGCAAAGTGACTGTTACCAGCCAAGCGATGTGGTTACTAGTTAATCCTGTTAGGCTACATATTAACACCGTTTCAAAGCCTATTTTGTTAACTAACCTAATACCTGCATTTTTCAACATTAATTACTCAGGTTGGGCATCAAATTAAACAGATAGTATGATGATGTACCGAACTACTGACGTCTGCAGGGAACACTGCTGAACCATGTGCAAACATTGCACCTCTGTGAGGTTGCCACCCCATATCATCAGGATATGAATCAAACTATTTCAATTTGGTTGTGGATGTTTGTGCAAACAAAATAAAAAATTGTGCTCAAACCATTTTTGAGAAATTAAATATTAAAATCCTAAGCATAGGCCTATTATGTCGACCCCCCCATTAATGCCAAATGGTCCAAGGTGGTTTAATTTGTTTTTTACATCATTTATGCACATTTGTGTGTACAAACAAGCAAAACAAACATCTGTTCTTCATTATTTCTCACGTTTGACATGTAACGCTCAGAAATGGAGAATCAATGATGCAATAATGTTGGTTTTGCTTTTTAAATTTGCAAGCGCAAATTTTTATTTTGCCTGCACAAGTGATGCACAAGCAAATCAAAATGGTTTATTTCTTCCCTGATCATATGGGGTGCCATCTTCAAAGACATAAAAACTTAACCAGACTAAACCAGTGCAACTCTGTCCTGTACACTTATCTTGTTAGTCAAATTATATTTGAATTTTCAGCTCAGTCTAAAAGACTGGCTCATTAACTTTTTATCTGTTTCTGTTTCTGTTCAATAAAAATAATGTAAGTAATTCTCGGTTTTGAGGTATTTCATTGTTTGACATTTATTACAGCTATTTTTGCCTCCAGAGCTGTTCAGTTGTCAAAAGCTCAGTAAATTAACACACACATGACAAGGCAAACATGAACAACCCTTTCTACAACAGTTCTAAGGTCGTTTTAAGCTATTCCTTCGCTGACACACAAAATACGGGTAAGGCATCACACATTCGTAGATGCGCACAACAGCACCACTGCTGAAAAAAGTCCTACGGGGAAAATTTTTGTGTGTGTCGTTCCACGCTTTGTGATGTGTGATGTTTGAGTCAGCACACACAGCAACAAGAAACCTCAAACACATACATAGTTTTTTGTTGTCACTTTTTCAGATTGTTTGAGTCAATGATAGCTGCGATGTAACACTGTTTTCCCGCACATTGTTTACCAAAGATGAATGACTGACTGAGCCAACACCTCAGAAAGCCAGTGTAGATGGCTGCTCAAAGCCTGAATTACAGGCCCCTACTCAGGATTATAACCTCAGAGCCAATAAAAAATGTCTTGTGGACTATAAAATAGGGGCTGAATAAAGGGAACGAGTCATAGCAGGACTGTGGCCTGCCAACAGTGTAGGCACTAATGGTTATGTTTACGTATTGTATTATTGGATTATGTTCAGTGTCATTGTTTTGAATATTTTTGTCGATAATATGTGTTTCATCTGTGGTGTTTAAGGAATAGATAATACCAATAGTAAAAGGATTGCCACACTGTGCACGTAATACATTTACACATTGTATATGAGTGTTATTAACTGTTATTCAGTCACACCTAAAACAAACTGAACCCTCTCTCTTTTTGCCACTGATTTAAAGGTCAGGTTACTGGTCATTGGGTATACTACTCAGCCTTTGAAACCAGTTGTATAATGTGTTCCTTTTTTTTACCAGCAATATATTTGATATTGATATTAAATAACATCCAGCAATAAAGAAGCAAATGCGTTTGCATCCATTATGAATGAAAATATCAAAGGAAAATACAGTATAGTCCAACATTAAAATTAGTCCAACATGTGTCACACATACAAAATATATTAACAAACTGTAAACAACAAGAGTAATGTAAAACCTACAGACACTGTTCACATAAAAAACAACAATCAAATATTAAAAACGAGTTACAGTATAGTTGAAGATAGGTCACGCAACTTCAGAGGACGGCTTACATTTATACCTCGCCCACCACACTCATCACATAATTTGAATCCACATTCTCCATATATAGTATAAACGGACCCCACATGTTCTCAAAGAGTTATTGTTTACCTTTGACAATGTAAGCAATCTTTTCCAGAGGTACAGTCATGGACAGTTCTTCAATCCAGTTAATAGGAAGCATGTTTTATAAACTATAGTTGTAGAGTTCAAAGGCATAGTTTGACAAAAATATGTTTATTCATTTTCTTGCAGAGAGTTAGATGAGAAGATTGATATACCTGAAATTAGGAGTCAACATAACAAAAAAAAATAATGCACATATAACTCCCTGTAACACCACAAATTGTCGTTTCTAAATAAACATACAATATGTTATTAGTGAGCTATGGAGGTGCTGGTGGGCAGATTGTGTTACCATCTACAGAGCCAGGCTGGCTGTATGTTTTTTCTAAGCTAAGCTAAAAAGCTAGCCTTAAACTGGATGGACTGATATGAGATGGGTATCAATCTTATCTTATCATCTAACTCTTGGCAAGAAAAAGAAATATTTTTCCAAAATGTGAAATTATTCCTTTAGCAGGCATGGAGGGTCTTATAGAAAGGTGCTTTTGAGTTTTATTTTGGGAAATATATACCCATATTGGGACTAAACGTAAGGATATCTCTCTCTCTGCTGCTTTGAATGCAACCATTGTTATGCCTCCGCGCTGGTGACAGCCATGTCCGGAGGCATTATGTTTTCGGGCCGTCCATCCGTCCCATTTTCCTGAACCCAATATCTCAGGAATGCCTGGAGGGAATTCCTTCAAATTGAGCACAAACATTCACTTGGACTAAAAGATGAACTGATTAGATTTTGGTGGTCAAAGGTCAAGTTCACTGTGACCTCATGTTTTTGGCCATAACTCGAGGATTCATATGCTAATTTTGACAAAATACAATAAATACATTGTAATGAATTCCTTCACACTCTTCACTATATATATTATATGAGTCTGGACAGACATGGATGCAAACTGCAACTTGACTGGTTGGCAGAGGCATACAACTGCGAGGCCATCATTCTAGTTTTCTGTCTCTTATGAGTCACCCAGCGCTAGGAAAGTGTCATACTGAAATGTGGGACTAACCCTTTTATACATACATGCAGTATACTGTTTATATACACCATTCAAGCCACAACATTAAAACCATTTTCTAGTTTTCAGTGGCTGATCTGTGTATTTTCGGTTCATTGTGAAGTCTAATTTCATAGACTGTGGTGGTCGAGGAAATTATTAGGAAACACTGGTATCAAACTGTTCAGTTTAGGTATGATTATGCTACAGAAAGACTCGCAAACAAAGCCTTATGGAGGCCATTTACACTTGTCTTGTCTTTCTATCCTTTCACCCCTGTGTGCAGCTTTTCCATAATTTTCTACCACACGATTCAGCCACCCCCTTTAATTGGCAGATATACTCTAGACTCTCATAGCCTTCTCTCAGAGCAATCTTTTTGTCTCTGAAGATAGACAGAGATGGAAAGATGCTATCACAAGTAATCAGAGAATAAAGAGGAACTTTGAAGAGAGAGTTTCAATTATTCTTCTTGGATGGCAGAGAGGAGCACATGTATTTTTCTTCCTTTTGAAAAAAAAGCATTTATTCCACACAGTAGGCTGTGAAATCGCATGCACATATATATTTATATGTTTTACATCTGTTCAAAATCTACATTTTTACTGTGTTTCTCTGTGTGTGATTTTTAACTGCCATGCCTGCATAATAAGCTACAACGTGTTTCTTCTTTTAATGACAATATTAGAAATTCAATTAATAGTGTGCTTTCAAGTTGAAGTAGTGACTCTTATGGAAATCAACCATTGTACTATTCTATCTTTGTAGGAGGAGGTTATAATAGAATATTGTTGGCCTTTAGCTCTCTGCTCTGTGGTCAGATGCATTTAAATGTCAGCAGTGTTTCATGCCTTTTCCAGAAACAGGTTTGAAATAGGAAACACAAATGCCAGCCCGGCTTCTTTTGCCTGCTGCCTTGGTTTGTATCCGCGGCTCATTGTTTATGCCGGACTTTTATGGACCACAATCAAATAATGCTGGTGATTGAGGTCTGATTTATAGCAATAGATGGCATAATCGTACACTGATGGCCCCTAATGAATCTCATTTGATTGAT